>NW_026596085.1:12031440-12050385 GCF_907164565.1 Psammomys obesus
TATCTATCTATCTATCTATCTATCTATCTATCTATCTATCTATCTATCTATCTGTATACAAATATGCCATAATATGTGTATGGAGGTCAGAGGACAACTTGTTAGAATTAGTTTTCTTCTTCTACCATGTAGGTCCTGAGGCTTGAACTTGAATTGTCAGACATGGCAGCATGTATTTTTATCTGCAGAAACATCTTATTCTCTACATTTTTCTGGTTGTTCAGCTGTTTCAGGCCCTCCTCCCATGTTGCATTGTTTTTTTTTTTTTTCCATTTCAATCATTGCATTTTTTTCTCCAGAATTTCTGTTGGGTTCTTCTAATCATTTGTACTTTTTTTGTTAAAATTCTCACTTAGTCCATGATTTCTTGATTTTCTTGAGCTTGAAGGCACACATGCCTGACTTTGCAGACTGGATTCGGTGAGAAAGGGCTTTTTACCACAGGTTGGTGTGAGGGTACAGAAGTGGGTGTACCCTGGAGTAATGAGCTCCAAGTCTGGGGAGGCAAAAATTCAGGCAGCTCTGTTCAACTTTGCTCAGATAAACTCTTGTGAAGACTATGGTGTCCATGTCAGCCAAGGCTGAGGGCATCTGCTGTGGAAATTAGGGCCCTGGTATATTTCTGTTTTCCATATCACCTGCAAAGAGCAACCATGGCCACCATGGACACTTTGGTCTTGTTCAGGGAGCACACAACAGCATGACCTTCACCTAGATCTATTAGCAGATATCAGCACCAGCTGGGGTGGAGTAAGTAGAGACTGCAAGGGTCCTGCTGGTGAAAAGTGCTGGAGTTTTCTTGATCTGCTTTACCCCAAGGGGCTGTGTACATAGCTGAGAGAACAGGACAACAGAGTGGAACCCTTTCTGTGCTTTTTATGCAGTCACTGAAAATGTAATGCATTCCATGGACTACTGAATTCTTTACTGACTATGTTCTTTACTGACTGTGAACACAGCTGGATTAGTGGCTGTTGTTTAATTGAAATCTCTGGGGGGATATGCATTAGGACCTTCTAGCCCACCATCATCTCACCGACCTACATCTTCTGAACCAATCTCATTAAATCTGTGTTTGCACCCTGGTATATCTAGAGAAGGCACTATAGGGCTAATGAGACCCAGCCCTATAGTGCTGTTTGGGAGTGTGTGTTTGTGTCTAGAGAAGGGAGGTGTGGCAGAAGTGGCAAAGGGAAGGAAAGAACTCTGCTCTTTAGTGGGAATTCCCTGGCTCATGGACTCACTGAACATTAGTCACCCAACTTTCAACATTAGAGTGGCCCTTGTTATCACTTCTTGAAAAATTCCAGGACAAATATCTGGACATAGCTAGCATCTGACCAATGGTGCAGAGTGAATGAGTGTGACCTTTGGAACTCTGTGTGATGCTCCCCATGGACTAATAATGGCTTTGGATGCTCCTCATCACACTGCATATCCAAGAAAGGCTAAGTGCCACACTCTCGGGCCCTTCCCTCCTGGAGACCAAGAGGCAGTCTGTGGCTGTGATCTGCTCAGGTGAGGAAAGAGATATTTAGAAACACAGTGACATCATCACCTGCCAAATGGCACATAGCCACCCTTCTGCCTATCCAACATGCCTGATGAAGTAGGCCAGATATGGAGTGAAGTCTAACACGCAGCCTTGGCATCACCACCAGGCAGGAGTGCTTATGAGCCAATGTCTTCGGGATCCAGCTATAACCGTTGCGCTGGTTCTTTAACTCTGCTTCGTGGCAAGCATACCTCCCACCTGAGCATATCCCCCCTTGACCAGGCTCTCCCTGGTAGAGCTCCTCCATGAAGGCATCTGTCTTCAATGCCAACTGTTCTCAGCTGCCTGTTAACTAGGCTCTGTATTCTCATGTGTGATCCTTAGCCTCTTTCTCAAGTGCTCATCCACAGGCATGCAGGGCCAGCTGCTCATCACAGGAGTCATTTCCCTTAGAGTTGCTCTCTCTGTTAGAGGAGACTTTTCCCCAGGACTGCTTTGTGTCAGCACTTTTATATTCAGCTTCCAAGGCATAAGGATTAAATTGAATTTCTGCTCTTCTTGGAGATGGAACATGGGCAGGCTTTCTTTCCAGGCATCTCTGCCTCAAAGGTCCAATGCAGCCTTCAATCTTTGCTTGTTGGTACCCCATGGGGAGGGACAGTTAGCGGGGCAGCTGTTCAAGCTGGAGTTCTTGTACCTTCCCCCAACTTCCCTTCCTGTATGCACAGGAAGCTGAGCCAGTTTAATGCCTAAGAGGGTGAGGACCAGTATTCTTGGAAGACCGAAGAGTTTGGCATGGCAATCACTAAGTGGGCTCCCATGAGCAGAGATGGACACTGCTGTTTGCTATAGATTCCAGTAGCAGTCTAAGCTTATAAATTAAAGTGGACCACAAGGCTCATACCCCATTCGCTATCCTCAAGTTGGCATCTCTTCTTCCCTTCTTCCTCTAAAAGGGCTAAAAGGGACTGGGCCATTTTGAAAGCTGTAGAGATAGTGCAGGGTTCTATAATCTATCAGTCCATTGGGCTCAAACTGCCAAGGCCAAACAAGGCCTAAGATGAAGGGCTAGTGGATGGTGTCTCTGCTTCTGGAAGAGACAGTTGTAGGACCATGCTCAAATTTGGGACACTCTAGGCCCAGTGGAGGTACCATAGGCGGGGTGGGGTTGCTGAGGACACACATCAAACCATAGCAGCTGTGGATACAATCAAGTTGGAAATAAGGTCTTTCCAAGATGTGACTGAAGTCTCCTGAGGTGAGGTCATCCTAAATGCAGTGAGTGTACATTTAAAAAAAGAGAAGAGGGTTGGGAGAGATGGATCAGTGATTAAGAATATGTACTACTCTTGCAGAATAGGAGTTCAATTCCCAGTACCCATGTAGGATGGCTCACAACCATTTATAACTCCAGCTCCAGGGAATATCCAGTGTCTCTGGCCTCTGTGTGTATGTGTCAATTCAAAATAAAAATAAATCTTTAAAAACAGAAAAAGGAGGAGAATAAAGACACAGACACTATAAAGAACACATGTGAAGACAAGAAGAAGCAAGTGGTAGGATTAAGACAAGACAATGGTGCCCAAAGCCAGCGTAGCTGGAAGAGGCAGGAAGGGCTTTCCCCTTGAGGCTCTGGAGGGAAGCACACTCTGTTGGTGCCTAGAAATGATTATCGCTGAACATAAGGTAATGCCTTCCTACTGTTTAAGCTGCACAGACCGTGGCTCACTGCATTCCAGGGAACTCTGCAAATTCAGGCATAGAAATAGAGGGTGATGAAAGAGAAGAGAGTCTAAGAGAACATGTGGCTTTACCTGCTTCCTTGTATAGTGACTTTAGCTAAGCTGGGTTGCATGAGGGGCTTTTACTGGGTTATATGAGGGTGTGCAGTTTAAGGTTGTCTGTTGTCAGGGTATTTTGTTGATATTGTCACAGCAACAGAAATGAAACTAGGGCAAAATTCATAGGTCCATGCTCCAATGGAAGATGGCTCTCATTAAAGAAGGAGGTCCACTGGACCTTGTGTTCTGTGATCTGCTTCAGGGATGGGAGCACTTCCTTCTGCATTAGCTAGCATTTGCTTTTGACCTCCTATGGTAGTTGGAACGAGAATGGCCCCCAAAGGCTCATAGAGTTGAAAGCTTGGTCACTAGTTAGAGGAGTTGAATGGGAAGGATCAGGAGGTGTGGCCTTGTTGGAGGAGGTGTGTCACTGGGGGTAGGCATAAGGAAGGTTCAAAATGCAGTGTGTCCATTTAAAAAATAGAAGAGGGTTAGGAGAGACACATACAGCCTTTCTGTCTCCGTCTCTCTTCCTGATGACTGTGGATTGGGGTGTGACCTCTTAGCTTCTGATTCAGGACTATGCCTGCCTGTCATCAGGTTCCCCTAACTCTCTGAAACTGTAAGCAAGCCCCTAGGTAAATGCCTTCCTTTATAAGTTGCTTTGTTCATGGTGTCTTCTCTCAGCAACAGAACAATAACGAAGGCACCTACAAGTACCCTTCCTCGGAGCAGTCAGCCCAGTAGGTTCATGGTGACGTTTTGCCAAGACTTTTGGCTAAGAGAAGAATCAGCCTAAGGTTTCTGGTTCTTCTACCTTTATAAAAGGAAGGAAGGAAAAAACTTGGCCCATAGTGAATTAAAAGTGATAAAGAGGGGGAGTTTAGGAAAGACAAATGACGAGGACTTTGGAGCTCCCACAGCATTGGTTCTGTGCCCTGTGCCCTGTGCCCTAGCAGTTGAGAGTCAATGAGGGCAGGAGTGTGCAAATGGGATACACACAGAATTCAGGATTCAGGATTCAGGGCTAGGTTGCTGTGGATCCCAAAGGTACATGCACTGCAGGGGGTCAGGACCACCGTAGCACAAGGTAGGAAGACTCACAGAGCAGAGGCTTTGGATCTCCTACTTCCTTGAAAATCTGAGGGACCGAATAACAGGAGGAAAGGTGACTAGAAAAGACCTGAAATGTGAATAAATGTGGAATTCTAGAACAAAACCTGACAACAGGGAAGCCAGCTCAGAGTGAGCTGGCATCAGCAGGCTGGCTCAGGCAGAAAATGCCAGCTCCTGCCCTGGGAGACATGAGCCCGTTATGGGCCCTGGCCTCTGTCTTATGCCAGATGAGGGAGCTTCATGTGTTCCATTTCCATTTGCATTGCAGGAACTCACTTAGCTCAGTAAGAGGCTCTCTGGCAGCCCCTCTCAGAACTACAGGTCTTGTTGCTAGGCTCCGATAGTTCCTCATCTTGAAGCAGGCCTCCTGGGTTATGCAATTCCAGATAATCCTGTCTCCAAGTCACTTTGTTCTCTTCACTCATCTCCAACAGATATGAACACCATGAAAAGTGTTACCCAGACAGACAACCCTTCATCTCAGAGTAGCCCCAACCCTTCTTTGTCTGTTTTCTCAGACGTTATGGATGAACTATCCAGCTGTGGCTGCCTTTCCTGCAGCCAGCAATGAGTTTGCCTTTGTTTGAGAAATAGGTCATTTTGCTGGGCCCTCTGGGCCACCAGCAGTTGGTGATCGTTTGATCAAAGAGATTAATTTGACTTGAAGAAAAATAATTTGCTTGAATGTTCCCACCCAGGACTGAAAGTGTAATGAACAAGGAAGGTCACCTTGAACTGCATGCCCCCCCTGCATCATAACAATCAGCCACCAGGACAATGTGGCAGAGGGCGCATGCTGCTCCCTGGCTCTGTCGTTTGACATCCTGGTGGCAGAAAGTCAGGCCTGATCATGGCTTCGGATAACTCTTGCTGCTAGTGACAATAGGGTCATACAACCTTTTTCAGTTTTTCAATTTACCTTTAATTATGCAATAAGTTTAGATTTACATATATTTATATATCTATATATTAAAAAATAATTACAGAGACAGCCCCAAAAGACCTCAAATTCTATACCGTTTCTGTTATTGTCATATATATATATGTTTGTTTGTTTGTTTTGGAGACAGGATCTCATTCGGCATTCCATCCTGGCCTCAAAAATTCTTTTTCTGCACCATTCCAATTCTGGGATTACAGGAATAAGCCACCATGCCTGGCTTAC
Organism: Psammomys obesus; assembly: GCF_907164565.1. Lineage (NCBI taxonomy): Eukaryota > Metazoa > Chordata > Mammalia > Rodentia > Muridae > Psammomys > Psammomys obesus. The sequence goes on from NW_026596085.1 coordinate 12,036,998, forward strand.
CATGTTATATTAGCATGGTCCATAGTGCATATGATACAATTAATGGACTGGCTTTGATGCATGCCAACAAACTATGACCTATTTATTCATGCTTCCATAGTTTTTCTTTATTTTAACCTAATGTTATATTTTGGTTCCATTATGTCTGATGGAGCCCAAAGAATGGGCTTTGTGTTCTACTCCTTGACACCTTCTCTAGGGGTGAAAGAGGGCAGAAATGTCACAGTGGATTACTCAGGGGACCTATGAGCTAGGCCTGGGATTCTATTCTGTGGCTCCCTGAAGATGGACACATTACTAGTCTCTAAAGTTGTCAGAACATCTTTTTAGGTGTCCCTGACCAGTGATAGATTCCTTGTTTTTGATGACCTTGACAGCTTGGCAGTTACTGGCCAGGTCATTTGTAGATTGTGCCTCAGTGGCTAATAGTGTTTTCTCACTGTTGGCCTGACAGTGTAGCCTACTGAAGACCCTAGAGCTTGCTCAAGAAGAATTCTTATGTCACAGTGCCATGCTGTTGTAAGCTCAGAGAGGAGTATATTGGATTGAGTCCCCCCATGGAGGTGCTCAGGTTCCTCTAAAACAGACAAGACTCTCTTACTCTGCTCTTATGTTCATTCAACAATGAGCGGGAAAGTCTCCAAGGACCACCACATCTAGCAGTGGGGAATTGCTGAGACTGAAATACCTCAACATGGGAAACCTACTTCTACATCCATTTGTTTGGTTCATCGTTTGTTTTGAATGCTATGACTTCTTAGAGATTTGTTTACATTGAGGCTTATCTATGTCTATCAAATTGCCCCATCTCTGGCTTTCCTGGACATTTCTGTTGCTGTCTAGGTTCCATACTTGCATCCATCATTTTATTTTTGAACAATTCCTCACTTCTCTATAAGATGTCTGTGGGTTATGTGTTCTATCTCCTGATGGGAACAATACTGGGCAGTGGCTTTCAAGGCTGCTGAGATGTCTTTAGGCTTTCTCAAAAGGGGGAGCTTGGGAACATATGTGTGTCTCTGCATCTATGAACGTTCCCACGTGGAGCCATCTGCACCTGTCCTGAGAGTTGTCCAGGTCCTCCTGACTTCTGCATGTTGAGGCGCTCAGCTCAACTACACCACTCTTTCCACTTCTTTCTTACCACCTCATCTGTGTGTCCAATGGCTTCAGGATTCCCAGATCACACTCCAGTGAATAGCAACATGAGCATCACTGCTTTTAGATTTAAATAAAAGAAAAGCGAGGATAAAATGAAGAAGCGATTCTCCTGGGAAGATTTTAGGAAGCTGTTGCAGGGTTGATTCTCTTTACCAGAAACTCGGAATTACAGTAAAGAAAGAAGAAATTGCCAAAGTATATGCTTTCTTGTAAAGGCTCCCAAGCAGCAGATGTTTGTCTCTGAGACAGTGGAACCATGGCTGGACAGTGCAGAGGCGGGAGAGGTGAGTCATGAGGAGTGCCTGGGCACAGAAAGGCTTCAAGGCCGTAGCTGCATGTGAGATGGCATCTGGCTCCTAGGTGCCCTGGCGCTCTTTACTATCATGCAGAGCAGAAAGGTGCTGAAAACCGCTGCATGAGAAATTGAAAACAGAAGGTAAAGTTTTCCCCCAGTGGACTCTAATGTGGTCTTTGGCCCTGACTGTGCCCCTCCCCCATCCCTGATCTCCCTGGCCACAGAGACCTCTTCCTTCTGAGAACTGCCTTTGCAGCCTGTGGGTCTTCCTCCTACAGCCTCTCCCTTCACTTACTCCAAAGTCTGTTTCCTCTTATTTCCCCAAGGTCCCCTTGAAATCAACTCTCTCTACTGCCCAAATTGGCAGAGACAGAAAGAAAACGTGTTTTTCTTCCTCAATTGAATTGCAGCTTCTTCAGAGGCGGTCCCTCAACCTGTGTTCCCCTGTGTCCAGCTGGGTTTCAGTGGGAGAGCCTGCAGGGATGGAGGTTGAAGGGGAGGAAGGTTACATTTCGGGGTGTGCTGGGAAGGGCTTCACTTGTCAGCGCAGGGTGGGGCTTGCTGGATCTCATATCCCTGAATTTAGGAGGGGACAAGAAGGTCTGAAATTCAAGGAATATCAACAGATCCACATGTGTTTTCCTAGTGGAACATTCTAGAAATCCATGCAGAGTTCAAGACTTACAGCACCAAGGTTCACCTACTCTAAATTTGTAAAGAAAGGCAGAAACCAGCTGTCCTGTGAAATGTCTAAGCTAGCAAAAGGGAAACAGGGCCAGGTGTGTGCAATGCTGAACAGTCACATCACAGTATTCACACGGGAGCCAAGCGGCCACACTGCACTGATATGGCATCGCATAGGAGCCCAGCATGTACATGGTATGGCAGCAGGAGCTGAGTATGAGCACTATGGGAATGTGGTGCACACCCAAGTAGCCAGGGGCAAGCATTGTGGGCCAGTGCACTGCAGCCACGAGAAAGGATGAAATGGAGATTAAGTGGGAGCCCCCCCCGCCCCATAGGGTACATACCTGCAGAACAGGGGAGGAGGAAGGGAATCTTGACTCCAGAGGCAAGAATGTACAATTCCTAAGGTGTGTGGGAAGTGGGGAGAAGGGCCACGTTTAATTGGGCGGTACCCATTATACCAGTAACTCTGATGGATATCTCAGAAGTCTGGCAACCTGAGACATCTAAAATTTCCCCAGAGAAGTAAGAGTGACACCTGCTATTATCCTAGAATGCTAGAGGGTTAGCACTTCACAGACAGCTCTCCTAGGGACCTCCCAAATCCTCTTCAGGAGTTGTAGGAAAGAGGCTGCTGCTTGTGGACATGGCCTAAGCAGTGCCCTGGGCTGGGATGTCAGAGCTGTGCATTCTGAGCAACCTCCTGAGTGCATGGTGGGATCTATTGTTGCGTTAGGTTTCAGTTCCATAACAAAACAAAGTTTGTGGGTCCAGCCCTCTGGCAGCACATATAGGCACAACTGTCTACAAGCACATATGCCTTTCCAACATCCCAGACTCGGGCCCCTGAACGCTGGCAGTTTTCTCTTTGCTGTCATTATACTCATTACCTTCTCTTTCTCCAAACATGGCATCTTTGCCCGGGAGAATCTCTTGCTCAGTGGCTCAAGACATGACTTTCTTAGTTGGTGCCACCAATCTTCTGACTGTCTGTGAGTCACCTTCTCCCAGGCCACTTGGAGGGAAGACACCCCAACACCTGAGAATGGAGGAATGGCCAGCTGGCTTCTTCAATGCCCAATGCCTCTCCCTGTCCATCTTGCCTTATGTCACCCAGTGGCCTGTAAGTGAGGACATCATGAGTTTGGCCCAAATACTGTGGAGATCAGATACCTGAATCTTAAGTAGAATTAAAATCAGGTGCTTTGTCACCAGTGTCTGCACTGAGTCTACCTAACTCTGAAGCCATTGATCTGTCAGGGTCTCAATTATTTGATCAGAGCTGGCCACTAAAAAGCTGAGATTATAGTTAATGTAGACACCAGCTCCATCTCGCTAAGCGAGGTTTAGGTGGCCCTCAGCCACAGTTAATGGGAGTGGATTAGAGGCTGAGAAAGAGAATCTTCTAGAAGACCCAGCTCCAGGGATGTAGCCCTAAAGAGGGATCAAGGAGGCACAGATCACTAGAAGGGACTTGAAGATCTGTACCTTGTTTGAGGACAAGATGAACCCAAATGAAGCAACTATGAGGAGAGAGAGTGGCAAAGATGAAATTCACTCCAACGTCTGTTGTTTGCTGTCTTTTGCAAAGACTTTCCCCCTGCTCCTGCCAGGGTCCAGCAACACATGAGAAGATACAACCATGGCAATTCCATTACCCATGGTACAGGGCTCTTAGAGGCATAGAAGCCCATGGGTTATTTCTGTAATAAAGGGACTTATTTCAATGAATTACCATAGATGGTAAGGGTCAGGTTCTTAAGTTCCTTCTTTTGACCTGTATCATCTCATACTTCCTGCTTAAGGCTTCTTCTCTGGGCCTAGGTCCTCTTAGAGGGGTCTCTCTTCCAGCAATGGACTTCCCTCCATTTGACCTTGGCCAGTAGGTCACACAGACTTGGCTGAAGTCTTATCAGGGCAAGCTGGAGACACGAGGTATCAATGGTATTTGCAGTCCAGAGATGAATTTCTTCTGGGAACTCCAAGTTGGACCCCTAGATTTTTGGGTGATTAGTAGAAGCCCACCCAAGGCTCACCCACACGAGAAAGTCAAACTCAAAGTCAACTAAGTGAAGACATTGCCCATGCCTGCTAAAGGCTGGCACAATAACATTTATGGCTATGTTTTAATCAACAGGTGATTACAGGAATCCAACTAAGGTGACTCAAAGCTGACCTTTGTATCCAGTGAAGGTGAGGAAACTGAGTCCAGAGAGAGAAAAGTCAGTTTATACAATTGACCCAGAATTGAATGAGGGCATAATAGGTACAGACTTGCTTTGGGTCCTCGTTTCTCTGATGTGCAGGCCTGGAGACCCTCAGAATTTAGGCTCCAACGTCAATGTTTCTCCTTTAACTTCATCTTTTCTCCAGGCGACTTATCCTAACCTGCGGCTTTGCATGCCATCCCCCTCTTCCTCCTCTCTTACTGCACTTAGGAGTGCAGTGGACATATGTCACTCTTTAAGCACCCATGCATAACTTCCATTCCCATGGCACCTTCCTCTTGGGTGTTTGGGTCAAAGTGGAGGGCTCTCACCTCAGACAACACCTTCAATTGATCCTGAGGTCTTGACTTTCAAACGTGTCCACATCTGAATCTGTCTAGCCATCTGAAATGTCTAGCTACTGGCTTCCCATCAGGCTGCTGAAACGATTTCCTGAACTGACTATGATCTTTGACCCTGCCATACCAGAAAGGTGTTCTCCACCATTATTAACAACCCTTTTATGTTTCTCTCAGTGAAGGTCAGCTTCTCTTCTGTAGATGAGAGGTTTCAGACAGAAAACTCTCTCTCTCTCTGTCTCTCTGTCTCTTTGTCTCTCTCTCTGTCTCTGTCTCTCTCTTATCCACAACTGCTGACTCTGTTTCACTCTTCCAATGACTTTTTCTAATGTCCAGCTCACGAGGCTTGTTCTGGACTCAGACCTATTGCTGTGCCTACAGTTCTCAGTTCCCTTCAATCAGTGTACAAACGACCATTAACCAGGAGCTGTGTGTCACTCCCTGATGCTTTCCCCTTTTTGCAGCTCCTAGCTGCCTTGTGATTACAAGAAAGCCTTGTAGCCAGCTCCACAGAAGGGCAACACAACCTGAGCTCTCCTTCACACCCTGTCTCCAGAGGACATCGAGGCTGGACCTGCCCTGCAGGTTCCTAGAGAACCTCACCAGCAAACACATCTTTATTTGACCCAGCTCTCAGTACAAAAAGCCTTTTTCTCTGGAGGTGTTTGTTGAAAACAACTGGAGAAAATTGACTTTCTATCTGCCAGACACTGTGGATAAGAGCTGAGACAAATACCAGGTTAACCAGAAAGCCTGAGAGGAAAATACCGGGAACCAGATGGTCACTGGGGTTTAGAAGGGTTCTGAGGGGGCTTTTGGAATCCAGAGGGCTAGCTGCATGTGAGGCATGCTGAGGGGGCTTTGTGAGAGTTTTTAGGAAAGATCAGAGGTGTCTTCAGTCTTTCAGCCCCACCCAACTGTCCCGGAGGCTGTGCACATGTAAGACATGGAGGCCAAGGCAGAGCTGAAGAGGAGTGGCTTTGGAAGGCACAGCTCAGCCAACACATAGCCCTGCAGCAAAGACAAGGAGGCCTGGGTCTCCACTCATCATTAGCTGGCTCAGAACCGATCAGCCAGAGACTATAGAGGTCAAATGGGTCAAAGAATACAAACTTCACATAGAAAGTTTTTAAAAACTTGTTCAGCAATGATAAGTACAGAAAACAGGAAGCAGCACATCCTGGGAGAAGAGAGGTTCTGGTCTTCAGCGGTCGCGTATTATTTAGTGTCCAGTTGTCTAGAAGGATTACATGAGACATGAGGAACCATAGGAAATTGTGATTCATGTGCAGGGGAAACTAGCTGCCAGCCAAAGGGCTCAAAGCACCCGTTTCAAGTATCTTCGAAGAATTAAGGGAAATTATGACTAAAAACCGAACAAAACTCAAAGAATTTCATCTCCCCAAATAGAGAGTCTGAGAGATGGTATAGAAACTGCACTTTTAGAATTGTAGAGTTGAATTTACAATGCCAGAAGTGGAAAGTTCTTTAGAAGGATTTCACAGCAGTCCGGAGAAGGTCGAGGAAAGTTAGCAAGGTTGAAGGCAGGTGGGTGGGTGGAGATTTTCCAATCTAGAAAACTAAAGAAACACTAAAGAAAACTGACTGGAGGCTTGGGGTGTGTGGTGTGCTGATAAACCTAAGAGCAGTCCCAAAAAGGAAGGAGAGGAAGGACTGGAAAGGAGGCTTACCTGGTGGATTTTCCTTGTACCATTTTGTGGGTTCTTGGGATTAAAACCAGGTTGCCAGGCTTGGACAATGAACACCCTTTATCTCACTAGACCCAGGAAAGAAGTTTTAACAAGGTTTGTCAAAACATCCACAAATATGCTGGATAATGCAAAACAAAAACCCAAAACAACAAAACAAAATAAGAGAGGAGGACCTCCCCTATCAGTGGACGTGGGGAGGAGCATGCATGAAGAAAGGGGAGGTAGAGTGGGTTCGGGAGGGGAGGAGGGAGGGGCTTATGGGGGAATACAAAATGAATAAAGTGTAATTAATAAAAAAAATCATACAAAAAACCAAGAAGCTCAGGGTGCTCTGAATCCGATGACTGTATAGGGATTTATATACTATTTACATCATCCTACAGACATCCTGACAGTCAAAGGTGAAGAGCCCTTGAGTCAGCAGGGAAAAGGTGAGACGATGGGCTAAGATACTAAAGCCTTTCGGGAACAGAATCTTAGACCAAGCTTCAATCCCCCACAAAACCGGCTTTCAGAAGTGAAAGCGAAATTTAGACATCCCAAAGTAAAAAAATACTGAGGGATACCCATTGCCTCTGCACCACTAGAATGAATTCTTCAGGTTAGAATTGAAGGACATAGGCAACAATTAAAATCCACAAGTAGAGGCCAGAAAACCAGTGAAGGCAAACACATGAACAACTCTGCTCATGGACTTTTTTGCTTGTATTTCCCTGTCTGATTTTAAAGGGGGTTGCATATAGCAATAATTATGAACCGTGTTGGTAGGCAATCAATATAACAAGGTGTAATTTGTTTGAAAATAGTAGCCCGCAAAGTATGTGTGTGGGGAGGGATAACTCATTGGAGCAAAGGCTTTCAAATTCTGCTAAAATTAAGCTGGTAATATTCTAACACAGATGGGTATAAATTAAGATATTAATTGTAGCCCTTAGGGAAACACAAGCAAGAAAATAACTCAAAACAACACATTGGGGGAAAATGACAAGGAAATTACAGAGTATGTTAGAAAATACCTGTCTTACTACAAAAATGCAATAATGAAGACATGAAATCAAATCTGACTGATGGAGAGCTAACAGCAGGTGTACAGTAGATGTTGTCTGCAGAAGACGAGAGACACAAATGGGTTGACTGTGAGGGGACAGATGGATTAAACTGTACAGCCATAACCAAAGGGGCTGGGCTATTTATAGAATGTCAAACACCATAGACACTAAAGAAAAGGGCTTGGTAAGGCTAAGTGTTTTCACAGACAATATTGTAGTTTTTATTCTTTTACTGTGATAAAATACCCTTCCCCTCCAAGCAGAAAACATAATACAGGAGGAAAAGGAGTTACTTTTAATTCACAATTCCAGGGTATAGTCCATTGTTGCTGGGAAGTGAAGATGGCAGGAAATTGAAACAGCTAATCACATGTAAAGTCAAGGCCAGAGAGAGAGTACATACTGTTCCAGTTGCTTTCCCTACTATACAACCCGAGGAAGCAATGCTTTCCACAACGAACATAAGAAAGGCAACTCCCCCACACAGACATGCCTACAGGACAACCCGATCTAGACAATCCGGTGTTGAGACTTTCTTAAGTCGACAAATAGAGCTAACCATCACAGAGGCCACCGTGAATATACAGCTATCCCAGCACACAGGTGTGTTTCAAAGAGATCCATCCACAGAGGGAGCAACCGCAGAGGGGAATGGCTGAAAGGAAAGAGAACGTTCAGTTATTATAATAGGAGAACCAAATGGTCCACTTTCATCAAGGGGTGAAGGGACTGAGAAGAGGCTCAGTGAGGACACAGAGACAGGTCCACGGCCACGCAGGGGTAGCTGAAGAATGTTCCACTCACAGCAGGGCAGAAATATGTCTTTTCTTCAGGGCACACCAACTGTTCTCCAGAACAGGGCGTGCATCAGGTCACAGAATAAGCCGAGAAGCTAGTAATAAAAAGAAGAAAGTTAGGTGGGGCTGCCAAGATGGTTAAGTGTGCAAAGGTACTTGCCACCAAGCCTGATGACATGAGTTCAAACCCCAGAACCCACATGGTAGAAGGAGAGGAGAGACCTGACTCCTGAAAGTTGCTCTCCTATCTCTTCCTGCGTGCTTCGGCATGTTAATGCTCCTCTCCTTCACCTACACACAAAGTAAATGAAAATGTAATTCAAGTCTTTTTAAAAGAAGAAATTCTCAAAAAAAAAAAATCTGTAGTCTTCCTCTAGGTGATATCCCAGTTAAGCTAAAGGAAGACAATGTGAAGATGAGTGGAAAATTATAGGGAATAGAAAATGCAAGAGAAAAAAATGGGTGAGGAATCACCCTAAGTTGACAGACAGATTCAATGCTGTTCCTGCCAAATCTTCCTGCAATAAATAGACAAGACAATTATGAAATTTCTGTAAAGTTCAAGTTTTCAGAAGAGCCAAATCAACACTGATGGGAAACAAACACAGATCTGGTGTGTGTGTGTGTGTGGGAGGGGCACAACTTCCATTCCCAGTCTTATGACAGCCACAGTAACCAAGACGAAGAACCATCACCCTACAGACCGTCCAAGAGAGTGGCTCTTACAGCATAGAGCTTACATCTTGAAGAAGAGCTCAGGTTGGCGTATTCAGTGTTGCTCACATTTCTCTTTGCACATGGGAACAAACTTTTGTCCTTTTTGCCATGCTAGTGTCTCTGGAAAGCAGGTGTCTTGGTTCAGAGATACAGGGGCATTAGAGAACACAGCAAGGCCCTGCTAGTGGAGGAAGCAACTATGAGGATGATTATAAGGGCACCCAGAAACCCATGGAAACCCAGGTGCCATAAATATCTTTGGTCTGTGAGAAGCCTAGTAGCTCTGTGCATGCAAGTGGATCTGTGCATTTCATAAACACTTAGGCTCCAGTTTAATCTACAGGAAGTCTTTCTCACCACAGGGGTTTCCTCACCTTTATAGACCCATATGGTATTGGCCAGGCTCTGTGCAGCTGCAAATTTGAAATTATAGTCAGGAATCACGGTTGTAAAATATCTACTGCTCAACTCATTCATCTTGGTGGGAGATGGAGAGCAGATTTCTCCTCTCCAAATTCTTAACGAAGGCTTCAGAAGACACAGGTAATAAATCTGGTGCTCAAGGCTTGACAGCAGCAATTAAGCCAAGGCTACTCCACTTGCATATGGTCCCCAGAAAGCACACCTGATACCCCATACCTCACGTGCACAGTGGACACTGGCCTCCCCCATCATCAGAGACTGGGTCCCTGGGCAGCCAGCAGCCAGCATGGCCCTTATGACACCTTCATAAACAAAGATGGATTGTTGCTGCCTGACTCCCTCTCTCTCCGCAGCTCAGAGGCCCCAGTCATGGTGGGAAGGAGGCAGCAGGAAGCTCCACAGACCCCTAGCTCCCAGTACAGGCTGCAGCCAAGGAGACCAGCTCATTACTGAACAATCACAGCTCCTGGCTTTTCAGAGTATGCTGGGAGATCATTTCATTTATAGCTTGAAAAGATCTCCGTCTTTTTCTGTCGGATGATCATGGGGCTCACAATTATCCTGGGCGACTTTTCTGCAAAAGTTTTAGGTTAAAAAAAAAAGCTCTCCCACAAGCATAAATTATCCTAAATTATTCTATGTTTTATTCTTATGCCAAATATTTAATAAACGAAGCAATTTAGAAGCCATTTAAAATGTTATTGATGAGGCCGAGCCTTGAAAATCAGCTCCAAGGTACTGCATGGTCCTCTTTTTGGCCAAAAGATGATCTCCAGCCCGGCTCCAATTTCAGAGTCATGAATAAGAGCAGGGTTTCTACATCAAGGAGCTGCTTGGAACTTAGCAATGAAATCAAGTTCTATACAAATGTTCCTGAGAGGTAAAAATGCCTCAGGCACCTGCACTTGCCCTTTGCCACACGATCCTTGTCTCACTTCTGTTTTCTGTCCGTCCTACGTACCACAAGAGAGCACGCACTGTGTTGGCCATAGCTTTCCTATCCTTGTATGTGGTAGTGATCCCTGTGACCTAACCTAAGTAAATGGATGGACTGACAGGTGATCGTTCCCATGAGCCACCATCAATGATATTTACTTTTAAATATGGTTACATGTGGCCACCATATCAAGGACTTACCAGACAGGCTATGTTAAAAATGCTGTCTGTGGGCCCAGAGAGATCACTCAGCGGTTAAGAGCGCTTACTGCTTTTGCAGAGAACTGGGTTCAGTTTTCAGTACTCACATAGTGGCTCATAATATATAACTCCAGTTACGGGCTCTCCAATGCCATCCTGCCTTCTGCAGGCACCAGGCATGCATGTGGTACACACACATACATGTGGACAAAACATTCATACACATACTAAAAATCAATACATAAAATATGCCCTCTTAAAAATGCTGTCTGTGTTACTATAGTTGGTGGTAGTGGGTAGTTACCACAGAGGCCTGCCTATATGACCTGGTCAGGTTGGCCCATGGCTTGGGTTCTCTTTAGTTCCAGAACACAGTGGGTTAAGTCCATGTCTCTGTCTTCCTACTTCCCAGTGAAATGGAGAGGCCTGCTTCAGGCACAGCACACTGGCAACTCCTCACCGTTTCTTTCCACTCTAACTCCTGTCAGGATGTTTTTGGGCTGGTATAGTCCTCTGGTAGTGATCCCAAGTGTGAGACCTTATGGTGAGGTGAGCTGGCGGCCAGACGTTCTGCTCTCCAGGAAGAGGATGTGGCTATAGGCTGGGGTCCGATGCAGTCAGATAGAGTCCCATTGTAAATTCTTTCTTCCCTTTGCGTGTGCTGTGCCTGGCCAGCTCTTTGCCCCCTCTAGGACCCAGAAGATGTGCTTTATGCGCATGAATGTTTGCCTGGGTGTATGTATGTGCACCCAATGTGTGTCTGGTGCCTGTAGGTCAGAAGAGAGTGTCAGATCCTGTGGAATTGGAGTTATAGATAGTAGTGAGTAGCCATGTGAGCTGTGGGAACTGAACCTGGCTCCTCTGGAAGAGTAGCAAGTGTTCTTAACCACTGAGCCATCTCTCAGTGTGTGGTCTGAACATGTCCTCTAGTAACTGAGTGCATAGTGCCATTTGGAGGTGGTGCTTCCAGAGGTGACTAGGGTTTCTGTCTGTTTGGGGGAGTTTTATAACACAAGACCTTTCTGTTTTTCTTTATAATTAAATTGCCTAGCAATGTTACTGAGGTACTCAGTCCAGACTAGGAGACTTGTAGAGGTATATGAAGTGTTTGTGGTGGGGCAAGGAGAAGGGCATTTTTATGTTACTAGTTCAATTATTCTATTTAAAAATATTCCTAAGAATGTAGGTGAGTCATGAGGGTCATAAGCATTAAGTTTGTGTATACTCTTTCAAACTAAAGTTTCTAAGGAAAAATGGGACGACTGAAAGAGATAATGCAAGCCTTAGAGTTTGAGGCAAGGACAGGCTACAGGCATATGCTATTGGAGCCTGGGCACATGGCTGTGCTGGTCTGCCCGGGACAGGTGTCCCTGTTGACTAATTGAGTTGACCTTCTGTGTAGGCTTGCCAGATACACTCCAATTAAATATTTCAGGATCCACACTAGAAATGTCTGTTTTTGTTTTACAGTTACTGAACTCAGACCTTCATTTTTGACAGCAATTAGACAGCTGATCAACTGAGTTTTGAGACGGTCTTAGTTAGGGACAACAGAGCCCAGCTGTCAGCTTCAAGGGTAGCAATCTTCCCTTTAATTACTGTCTTTCCACGTGTGGTGCAGCCATCTTCCAATGATGCAGGAACGAGTGGCTGAAACAGGAGAAATTTGCATAGCTTATTTTTTGCCAGAACATTCTTCTACATGATGAGTGGTTTTGACCTGTTTCTCTCTGGCCTCCAGCAATGTTAATTTGAATCCTATCTATAGTTCAGCTACCTTGTAATCTGAAACTTAATTTATAAATTTGAAGATTAATAGTAATGCAACCTATAACCCTTAGCTATTTCCAACAACTTCAAAACCACTAGGAACGGTAGGAAAGTGTCTGACTGCCTCAAGCCCAATATAACAAAAGCTTTATGTTTCCCCAGACACTGCCCTTTTTCACAGTGTAACTCTGAACTGGCTTCACCAGGAAGACATCATTGCTTTGGACACGGTGATGGTGGTGTGGCTCCTAGCTTGCGCTGTGGATGTCAACAAACTCCAGGTGAAGCTAGGCACAGGCATACAGCGGAGGCTGGAGTCTGAGCACACAGTCTCTTTGACGTTGCCTTCCTTGACGGCAGCTCTTGAACCTAATTCCTCTGATATGTGGATGTATTATACATGTGTTAGATGTAGTTGGTATTCAGAAAACGTCTAATTCCATCTTGTACTACTATGTGTGGAGTACATTTCCTGTCTCAGTAAAGCTGGGCTGTATTTTTGCGGAACATCAGAGGGTCCAGGAAGCTGAAGGTCAGTGTGTTTACATGGATTAGTGTGGCTCTGGAGTCCTCACCATGGACAGCTCCCAGCTTGACCCAGCCTAGGCCCCTGCCCTTTGGTGCTTGGGCTGAGAATCAAGACTTCTTCCTGAATGATCTTGGGGATAACTTATGGACACTACGGAAAAAGTACTTGACCACAGTACCACATATCAGCCTCACTGAACTCGAAACTAGCATATAGGAAGTACAGTTATCAAAACGCATGCAATGGAAACCAGAGAACCTTCTAGAAGATAGTGCATGGGAGCAGGAGTGAAACATGGAAACAGTGAAAAACCACACAGTGTCCATCACACTATGTCCACCACACGATTGCCATCAAAATGACTATTACACAGTGGCAGAGGAAGAGGGAGAGGAAACACGCATACTCCACGTGTACCTGTGCATGTCCTGTGTGGTGCACATACCATCTGGTCACACCCATCACATGCACACTTGCCCTATGTAGACACTGCACGATCACACACACACACACACACACACACACACACACACACACACACACAC
>NW_026596085.1:12050395-12061272 GCF_907164565.1 Psammomys obesus
ACACACACACACACACACACACACACACACACACACACACACACACAAACTCAAATGCCTGTGAACACCTTGTACACATTCTACCTCATGCACACCTCATTCTTTGAATGCCCCGTGCAAATCCTTTTATGTGTACACACTTGTGCCCCCCCCATCTTGTGCACATGCTGTCCTGTGCGCACTCATACCCTTCTGCAGTAGTGGAGGGCAAGGCAGTTTCACTTTTTATTGGCTGAAGCCAGGCCCTGGCAAACCCAACACGTAGGGAGCCACATGCTCTCCTTCCAGGCAGAGGCTGCCCTCCTGTGGCCACAGACTGGGGTGGGTCTTCTTCCTGTGGAGAAGAAACGGAGCACAGGACTCCAGTGGACACTGAATCCCAGCTCTTAGGAAGACTCAAGACACCAATGCAAGTATTTGCACTCATAGAGTTGTCTTTATTCATTCAGATATTTATGTGGATGAATGTTTTCTGTGTGAGAGAGACTGTGTGTGTGCACAAGTGCCCCACATGCACACTTGCCCTATGTACACACTATACGATCATACACACGCACACACACACACACACACACACACACACACACAAACTCACTCACTCACACACCTGTGAACACCTTGCACGAATTCTACCTGGTGCACATCCCACTCTCTGAAAGCCCCGTGCATTCTGAATGCCCCACTCTCTGAATGCAGTAGTGGAGGACAAGGCAAGTACCCACAGAGGTCGGAAGGAAGTCAGATCTGCAGGGAACTGCAGAGATGGATAGTTGTGAGCCACTGCGTGGGTGCTGGGAAGTAAACCCGGATCCTCTGGAAGGACAATGTGTGCTCTTAACTGCTAAGCCATCTCTCCAGTCCCAGAATGGAGTCTCTACAAGCACTTTGGGTCCCTATAAGGGCAAAAGTCACTAGGCTCATCTCTAAGTCCAGGATTCTAGAAGGGCATCCTTGGGTCCTTTGTGGCCTAAGAAATCCCAGAGGTCTTTACTTACAGCCATCACGCTGTGTTAAAGGTCACCATAGTTAGGTGTCTACAAACCCAAAGGAGCACCCCACAGGACTTTCCAAAGGCTCTGAAAAGCAGGCACAGGAGACACTATGTGGGGAGATGGCTGGCTGCCTTGTCCTGAACTCAGGACAGGAGTAATGCAGATCCCTGAGGGGCCAGATCTGTGTTCAGGCAGATCGCACACTTCTTCTTGGGGGCACCAGTGTAGCCTCTCAGTCTCCCTTTTCACCTCTCTGTGACTTCTTGGATGTTCATTTAGCTTTATCCACATTGATTAGGCTCCTCTGGAGCGTTCCGTTAATGCGACGGTGCAGCTGGATGATGTGTGTCTTGGGTGAACGTTTCAGACTAGAATGTTTTAGTAATTTTTACTGTAATACACACTTGGTGCTTCAGATCTGAATAACCTGATCATTCATTTGTAAGAAGTCGTATAAAGAATCCTCCATATTTTTCCCACTCATGCATACTCAGAGCATCAGCTCTGGGTTTCTTCCACAGGGACAGGGGACCAGTCTTGGAAGTGGCTGAGGGTCCTTCTGACAGAATGCAGTCAGAAGCATGTGACATTCACAGGCCAGGTTCCCAAGTCTTCAGAAGCGACGGATGCCCAAGAACAGGCTGGGGAGCAGTAACTGCCTTTGTGATCTACAGTTTGGTGTGCTCTGAGCCCAATTCTGATGCCTATATCCTCTGCTCATTGATTGACCCAAGGACTCTCTAGCGCACATATGACCCTGAGGGAGGGGCACAGCCACACTTGGCTACACACAGAGCCGGATAGCATGGTGGGGCAGCTTTCTGCATGTCTCAGTCTTTCTGGAGATGTTCCTAAACAGAGGTGCACATTTTCTAGAAAATGACCACGGACTGTAGTTTCTTTGAGGGGAGGAAGAACCGCTGTAGTCTTCCCCTCCTCACAAAGAAAGAGAGAGGGAGATAGAAAAGAGAAAAAGTGGAGTGGTTGGGATAGCTTCACTGAAAGGAGGAGTTGAGCAGAGTCCCCAAAGCAGGAGACCTTGACATCTGCTCCACAGGGAGCCACACTGGGCTTGTGAACTGCAGTGTCTACTCCAGATGTGCTTGAGCCCGCCTGGAGGGGTACACCTCCTGCAGGTGACAGTCCCTTTGCTGCCTGTGGATGGGGCAATTGCAACAGGACAGGACAGGAGAGAAAGGGGGAAGCCATTGTAACAGGAGGGGAGAAATAACTTAGCTATCAGCAATACTCTTTCTTTTCTTAAATAAGTCAGGGGAAAAGCGATACTATGTAAACTAGTCTCTCAAGGTAAGAAAAGTAGAACTCAAGGATATATTTTTAGATAGAAAAATTCAGTCACACAATCGGTAACATTTAAAATTAGCTTTTGTACAATTATGAGACACGAAATACAATTATAAAAATAGCTTCTGTTTTCTTTTTTAAATTGCTTGAGCATTTCATATATGTATATAATATGTTCAGCCCAATCCACCCCCCCAACTACCTCCCTATCCCTGCTCACTTTCCCCTCCCAACTTCACCTGGTCTTTGTTTTAAACTCACTATCAAGTCCACTTGGTGCGATCATTTATTATATGGGTGTGGAACCATCTGTTGGAGCTGTTGGTTGTAGCCTATCATGGTCAGTAACCTTGGGAGACCTCTCCCTTCCTCCAGCAGCCATTAGTTGCTGATATATGAGTCTATGGGGGAGGGCATTCTTATTCAGTTCTCCACAGGAAGAACTTCATGAGCCTCATCTATGCTGGAATGCTTGGATTTTGGCTTGATCTGTGCGGGTCCTGTGCATGTAGTCACATCTGCTATGAGTTCATATATGCAATGGTTCTAGCATGTCTGGCAAGTGGTCCCAGAGACATACATGAAATGAAACACGAATGCTTTGCTGCAGACATCCGCTACCTCTGGCTCTTGTCTCTTTACCTCTTCTTCCATGATGATCTTTGAGCTTGGGGTTGGGGATAAGGAAGTGTGATGTAGATATCTCATTAAGACCAGAGCTTTCCAATCTCTTGTTCTCTGCATGTTGACCAATTCTGGATATCTCTATTAATCACCATCTATGAAAAAAGAAATATCTCTGAAGAAGGTCAAAAGATGCACTGACTTAGAAGTTCCCAGGCAATGTAGCTGGGTTAAGCAGGGGAAGCTAGGCTCCTCTTTTTGCTGCAGGAGGCCTCGTGGACTGGACTTCTGAAGCAAACTTTCTGGGAACTCCAGGAATTTGCCATTGGCACCTGCACTAAACCTGACTGAAGCTCTCAGGAGTGACTGTGTGCTGAGCTGTCAGGTGACTCAGAATGTAGAGGAGCATCTGGGGCAAGGGGTGGGAGAGAGGGAAGCCGACTGCCGCTGGCTTTCTGAAGAGATGGAGTAGTTTATTCATTTAGCTTCCTTGCTTCCAAATGTGTGAGAAAGACCGCAGAGCAGCTAGAGCACCATTCAGTAAAGGTAAAAGCACCAGCCAGGAAAGTTCTTCTGTGCTCCCAGAAACATTCTGGAAGATTAAGGATTTTGATGGGAACAAAGGAATCGGGAAGAGGACATGACTGCTGACAGCCGCTGTGGGTGACTTTTTCTTAGGAATGAAAGCAAAGGCAGAGAGGGGTGAATATCTCTGGTAGAGTCAGTTTTGGCTGAGCAAAGGAAATGTGAAAAAATCACCAAAATAACGTGACTACCCAATAAAGGGCAAATAACCGTCATACACCCAGTGGAGGCCCATTACCAGGTAAAGAAAAGGAATGAGGGCCTGGCAGTGTAGTAAAACAGTCTTAGCATTTTGGGAGGCTGAGGCAGGAGGCTCACAAATCCAAGAACAGCATTGGCTGCAGAGGTCTAGGCCAATCCTGACAACTTAGTAAGACCATGTCTCAAAAATTTAAACAAATCTATTTAAAAAGATGGCTAAGGATGGCAGTTTAGTGGTAGAGTGGCTGTTTAGCGTGCGAGAGAAACCTAGGCTGATATCTTAGTACTGAAAAAGAAAGTGGGGGTGGAGGAATAAAAAGAAGGAATTCATTTGATACTCTAGTCAAAAACTAGGCAAGGGAGTCCTTCATCCATTTACCCACCCCTCTGTCCATTCGTATGTATCCACTCATCAATTCATCCACACATATATCCACCTACCCATCTCACATTCTCTTTTGAGCCCAGTGGTGGTGTGGCTTTCAGAACACCGGCCGCTCGCCCCATGCTGTGCGGATTCATGTGATCCTCTAAGAGGAGAGCCTGAGAGTGTCATGCCATCAGCAGTTCTCCTCGTATTGTGCTCAAGAACTTTTATTCTGAGGATATATTGATGTGTTCGCTAATGGGATGCGCCAAGATTTGGCTCTCATAACGTTCGGTGCGGTGTTGTTTATAATAATTGGAATTAGAAACAACCTGAGGATTATATTACACTCATTCTGAACACCCATATTCATAAAGCAGACTATCACACCCCTATAAAAATGATTTTGAAGAAGGTTCTCTCGTAAAACAGGAAGCATCCATACTTTTAAAGATGGAAACCAATTTACAAAACAATATATCATAAGCAAACCTAACAAGAATTAAAATCTCTGCCTGAAATTGCCATGGCATTTTATAAGATTCCAGAAGGGGAACAAAAAAAAGAGGATAAACATTGAAGACCCAGTGTGAGTGTGGACGGGACCATGTCATGTGTGACAAACAACACAGCTTTTGTCTGGAGTGTGACAGCCAGCCCAGGACCATTTTGGCCACTGACCACCTGACTCCTTAATCTTTGCCTGTTCATACTAGAAGGAACCCGTCAGATTAAGGTAGATACATTTCCTGGGTAGATACATTACCAATCCATTCTGGGTTCTTGCTACTAGTGAGTCATCTCTACCCCTAGGGACCAGTCCCAAAGGGGCTACATGGAAGCCTTTCTTTTCCCCATGCCTCAGTCTTCCAACAACTGTCCCTTAATTGAGTACTGGCTTGGCTCAGCACAGTGATGATGGAGAATCCCTCAGTCACAGAAGGTTCTGGACAAATAGCCTTTTCTTATTCATGTTGGCACTGCTTGGCATTCCTCCCTGCCTCAACAGAGGTGCTGAGTCCTACTGTAAACCAATAAACGCTGTAGACCTGGCCTCAGCTTTGCTAGGCTCCTCACATCAAAGCCATTTGTGCCCTATTGTGGGGGCAATGAATGACAGGTGAGTCAGCACTGTTCTGGGTCCCCTGCTCTTGGGTTGAGGTCCTGGGCAGTCTGCCCTTAGTGTGATGCCTGTCCCTGGGCTTGGTTCCCATTTGCCTGGCCACAGAAGAATTGCTATACCTCCTTTCCCTTGTATTGACTTTTGTGGCAAGGTTTTTGCTGAGTTGTGAATTGAAATTGCTTTCTTTGGAGGAGGGTCTGAGATGGGACACACAGGTGTCCTGTGCCTGCCCAGATTGTTCATGCAGATCACGGGCGGTGGTCCTCATCAGCTGTTGACCTTGCTGGCTATGGTTCCCACTGACTGTGGTCCTCACTAACTGTCATCCGTGGGAACACTGCTTGCTATGGGTTCTCAATAAGAGTGGCTGAGGCTGTCTGTCTCAGTGAGTGAGAGCTCAGCATGATTCAGAGAGAGCCTGTTCAGAGTCTCTCCTCTGGGGTTCTGAGTGTCAGGTTTGTAGCTCCAAGCATCTTGGTTTAGCCAGAGTCCTGTAGAAGGACCATCATCTTGCTTCGTTTCCAGCTCTCCTAGGTCAGGTCTGAGTCCTGTCCTCCAGCAGAAGGATCCTGACTCTATGGAGGTAGTGGATCTCATTCCCAACTCTCTATCTAAATGCTGTGACCATTTCCACGGAGCCCAGGACTTTCTGTGTTCATTATGGAGAATGCTGCAGCCAGTCTAGGAGGCTGACCACTTGAGAGAAGGCTCTGCAGAAAGAGAGGATATGACTTTTCAGGCCTACACCGTGGCAGATTGTTCCAAAGGTTTTAAAACTCACTTTAAATAATGATGGTGGTAGTGGTGATGATGATAATGATGATGGCAATGATAGCAGTAAAATGGCAGAGTGGGGTGCTTGCCACTGAGTCGGATGACCTGAGTTTGATTCCTGGGACCTACAAATTAAAAAGAGACAACTGTCTCTTAGCCTCTATACATGCCCCCGTGGCACGCACATTTTCTTCATGCCAGACAAAACCAGACACTTCACAGTATGAGCATAAGGTAGGATGTCTTGGTGATTTCAGCAGGCACCATGCAGGTGAGGACAGCAGGCTCAAACCTGTGTGAAGAACATTGACTGGGCTGACAGGACCAGTTTACAGTGTCCTCCTCTCACAGCTGACAAACAGACAAGAAACAAACTCAAATGTAGGGCAAAGTCTCCTCAAAGTCAAACCCAAAAACATTTCCAGTAAAAATCAATTAAACTACAATCCAGTTATGCAAGCAGAGAAAAGATGAAGCCAGAGGAGGCCTTCAGTGCAGACTGGTACACCTTCTCACCGCGCGCACAGTGTAAAGGGGCCAGAACAACAGTGGTGCTTTCATCTCCTTTTGTCAATAAAATTAAACTTGAAATAGAAGATCTGATTCAAAAATAAAATTAGAATGGGAAACCAACTTTCTACTTGAGCTACAGAACTCAGAAGGATGCTTTGAAAGAGTTCCCAAGGGGAAAGGGAAGGGAGGCAAAGGAGGAGGAAGAAGAGGAAGGGAAGGGAGGGAGGGAGGGAAGGAACAGAAGAAAAGAGAGGGTAGAGAAAAGGGGGAAAGACAAAAGAGAGGAGCAGGGAGGGGAGGGAAGAGTGCAGAGGAAGGGGGTGGGAAGTGAATTCAGAGTCCTACACAGGCTGTAGGCAGTCCTAATGCAGGCTGATGTCCAAACTCAGTACCCATTGACAAGGACACTGTGGATTCCGCTAACAGAAGGGGCCCAGGAAACAGATATTCTCTGGTTATTTTTAAAAAAAAAAAAACAGGATGATGGAAAGTGTCCTGTGAGCTGAGGGAGAATTCTGACTCCAAAGCAGAGAGGGGTGGGGGCTTTGTGATTTGGCATGGGAGCATCTTCTGTCCTCATCTGTCTTTCCATGTGCTTAGCTGCTCCTCAGAGCACACTGGGCAGTGACACCACATGTAGATGGAGGATGCCCTCTGGCTCCCCACTCATACCAGCAGCAAATCTTGGCAACACCACAGCAGCAGCCTAGGCAACACCAAGAGGCTCACAGAGCCTGCTGTGGGTCTCCTTACCTCTCAAGCTCACATATGGTCCTTGCAGCCCTTGTCCTTCGGAAGGGCTAGAAGTTAGGAAGATTCCTTGATAGGCAGACAGGCAGGGAGAGGGGCTACAACTAGCTAATAAAGATGGTTAACCTCCAAAATGACTGGCTTCCTCAACCTCCTAACCTCAACAAAGACTAGGCAGCTTAAAACAAAGGCTCTGATACAGACTATATTGCCTGCTTTCTGATCACTTCCCCCTGACGGGACTTCCCTACCAGGCCACAGAGGAGGAAGACAAACTCAGTCTTCATATGAATACATGAGCTGGGGTATCTGGGTAAGGGGGCACCCCTATTCTGAGGAATAGAGGAGAGGGGATTTGGGAAGGAAAGTGGGACTGGGAGGAGAGGAAGGAGGGTCTACAGTCTAAATGTAAATTGAATTAATTAATTTAAAAATTACAAAGAAAACCAAACCAAAAAAACAAACAAAACCAAAGGCTTTTTCTCCTATCTGTAGGGCCTCCTGCCAGTGAACTGGTCTGATAAGACCAGATGTGTTTACCCCAAACTTGTAAACCTGCCAGCCTCCCTGTCTTTTTCAAGCTGGACAGTTTTAAGGTGGGAAAGAAAGACCCCTCCAAAGACCTTTAACCCACCAGCCCTCAAGAAAAGACCCAGCTGTTGCCTCCCAAGTTCCACCTCTGCTTTATGGGGGGTCTTGCTTTCTCTGTGTGTGCAGTTTGTGTTGTGTGTGTGTGTGTGTGTTTCCTCACCCCTAATAAAAGCATTTCTTCATCTGCTGATTCTGTCTCATGTGTTCAAAATTTTCTCAGCTGCTTCCTGTTGAGATCAAGAGTTTTTCTACCTTTTAATTCTTTGACCAACAGAGAAAATGAACCCTATCAAGACCCCTGGATGGGAACAGTTTTCTTAGGCTGGGGCCATCAGGACCCCTCTTCAAAGCAGCACTGCCTGCTCCATCTTGAAATCAGGGTACCTGGAGCACAGGTGGGATGAGGGTCATGAAGCAACACAGCAGAGTGTCCCTAGGCCCCCAGGTCCCCAGGTCCAGGATCACAGCGGCACAGGAAGCCCCTAAAGAGTGCTTTACAGGCATTCCAGCTTCATGTGTCCAAAAAGCAATTCTGGGTTCTCAGCTAATTAAGGTTACACTTCCTATCTGCACATCTTGCTACATGATGCTTCCATCCAGGAGAGGGTCCCCTAGCTCTAAGCATCTCTAATAACCTTGTACAAGGTCACAAACATGGGTCCTCCTGAACCTTTCCCTAGCTAATGTACTGATAGTTGGGAAACTGGGAGGTTCTGCTCCCAGAAGAGGACACATTTAGACATCAAATCTCTTTCAATGGCTTCACTTTTCCTGAGTACTCCTGGATTCAGGCCAGTGTCCCATGTCCCTCTTGGTACCTGACCCTACTTTCTTTGGAACACCATATGGTTTAAGCCCCTCTATTCTTACAGCCCTCCAAGAAAGACTAACCTAAGCAGAGCAGCCTGGCTCCTTGTACCATTCCACCGTGTTCTGAGCTCTGGGTACTACTGCTCATCGAAAAGCAGCCTGCTCTTAAGATGGGTTGGTCTCTGAGATGCCCATCTGGCCCCAGAACTATGATGTGAAGAAGTAGCTCCTCCTAGCATCATTCATGGCTTCTCTTGTTGCCTGTATCCTGCCCTTTTCAAAGTCCTTATCAGGATAGGCTTCTTTGAACACAGCTAGTTTTCTTATTCTGTCCTCAGCACATGAAGGATGCCTGGATATGAAGGAGCCCATAAGAACCACCAACTGATTGACTTATCAGCCCCAGCACTCATGCATGGCCCTAACAGTACCTTCTGAGCACAGCGTGTTGGCATTTGAGCCGCTGCTGTCTGCACCCTGCAGTCACAAATGCAGCAGAAGCCAGGCCTGGGAGAGTCTCCAGGGCCCAGCACGTGGACCAACAGCAGGTAATTGAACGTGGGTATATCAGAGGTCTGTCATCAATTCTTATAAATGTCACTTTGTGCCTGGGCTTTTCTTGTGGTTTTGCTTTTTCCTGGACTCAGTGTTGTTTTTCCCAGAACAGCATGGGGAATTCAGAGGGCTCCATCTCCATTTGATTTAGCTTCCCAAATGCCTAGCCGCTGATGAAGTCTGACATTGTCTTTATAGAGTGAGTTGTTAATAGAGGCAAAGCTGGCTTCACAGTGATTCTTCCTGACTCACGGGAGGGCTCGGGGAAGTGCCCTTGCCGAAAGAGTGCTCAGCACACATGGGAAGTCCACGGGACTAGCCTATTCATGTAGGCGCCTAAATTGCAGGGTAGAGAGGAGCACGATTGGCCTGGTTAGCTCATGGGGGTCGTGTTAGAACACGACACAGCCTTTGGTGATTCAGGCACTGTCGGCTGTAGCACAAAGCATTTCGCCTAACGCACAGCAGATATTCCCTTAAGTAAGAAGTAAGGACCATTTCATGCAAATGAGAGAACCAGAAAAAAAGGAAAAGAAAAGAAAAGAAAAAAGCAACAACACAGCACAAATTGCAGAACCCAGACTAGAAATAGGTCCTCCAACCCCCCAGAGTTGCACTGCAACTCTGAGCGTTCCCATCCTGGCAAGATTTTCTTAAGGCGTTATTGCCTAGTTCTAACCCAGCAGCTAAGCCTGACACACGCCAGTTCTCTGGAAGCTTAAGCCTTCCGCAGGCCAGCTGGCTCTGTCCCAAATCCCCTCAAGGGAACCCTCCCCTTCCACCACTCCAAGACCTTGCTCATAGGGAAAATAGGACAATGGCTGTGCAGGGGTCCATGGCTGAAATGATTTTCCCCCAGTGTGGGTGAGGTTGCTTTCACTCTGTGATTAAAGCCTACGTGAATCTGACTCTCCTATCACTCAGGATACTGGGAATTTTTCATGACAAACTAATGACTTCCAAGAATGAAATAAACTCTACACACATTTCCATGGAAAATGTATCATTTCTGAAAAATAATTAAAGCGAGTCAGATGGAGTCTTTTCTAGGAGGACATGAATATAGAAAGGGGTCATCTGTAACTGCAGGGAGTCATGCTTGAGCTGATGGGTCCTCACGCCACCTGCCTGCTGTTAATACACACGATTAATGTTGGGGAGGACATTCCCTGCTAGCCCAGATCTCCCAGCGGCAGGTCTTGAAGTCCTGGTCTGACCTGTGCTACCTTTTAACAGGACACCACAGAAATACAGGTAACAGAAGTGAACCTCTCTTTCCCCAACCTGTGGGGAAGCTGGTAAGCAGCTTCATTCTCCGCAGAAACAATCGCATGGTGATGGGTCAGGGTAGGGCATGAAGGCAAGAGCCAGTGTGTGTGTGTGGCACAGCCATAATTCCCCTGAGGACACATGCCAAGAAGGGGCTTAAGGCTTTGGCAACAAGAGCAGCCTGTGAGGATCCCCTCCAGTCTGTACAGCTGCTGTAGTCCAGTCTGGGTAAGGAGAAGACGGGGTCTGGAGTGATGGGCTCCTTCCCAAGGCATAACCCAGAGGTGATTCTTAAGCCCTCTCTGATAGACAGCCATCTAGACATCCTGTCTCTCTTTTCTTCTTCTTCCTCCTCCTCCTCCTCCTCCTCTTCTTCTTCTTCTTCTTCTTCTTCTTCTTCTTCTTCTTCTTCTTCTTC
>NW_026596085.1:12061282-12149765 GCF_907164565.1 Psammomys obesus
TCTTCTTCTTCTTCTTCTTCTTCTTCTTCTTCTTCTTCTTCTTCTTCCTCTTCTTCTCCTCCTCCTCCTCCTTCTACTCCTCCTCCTCCTCCTTCTTCTGTCAACATGGTGTAGAAAACAAAATGCAATGCAAAACCGAGTATTTTATCATAATCTCCTGAGGAATCGGGGTGGGTGGAAGGAAAGGCTTGTGTTTGACTTTTAAACAACTCTTTTAATCTATCATTAATTGCCTAAATAGGGTATGGCACATTTGTCTCAGCTGGCCCCTGCTGCCAAAACAAAACACCAGGGGCTCATGGCTAAAACACAGATACGTGCCACCTACAGCTCTGGACACTGGACCTTCAAGGTCACTATACCGGTTCATTCATGAACAGGGCTCCTCCTGGCTTGAAGAGAAGTCAACAACAGTCAACACCAGTTTGCTGTTTTTCAAGAACGTAGGAATACAGAAGGGAGCACAGCGCACCGGGTTTGATAGAAGAAGGGTTCTGCGAGTGCTGATAAAGAAAAAGCATCACGGGGCCAACAAGATGGCTCTTCGGGTAGTGGTGCTTGCCACCAAGCCTTACAACCTGAGTTTGATCCTTGGAATCACATCAAGGAAAGAGAGACTAGATATCTGTTGGTTGTCCTCTGATCCCTATATGGTCACTATGGCATGTGGGCTAGCATTCACATGAATACACAGAATAAATAAAGTATTTTTTAAAATAAAATAAATATATTACAGATAAGCTATGTCCCACAGGTCAAAGACCTATGATGTCTCTTTCTACTCTTCTAAGTATAGTGGGAATTGACCCCAATTTATGACCTCACTGAATCCAAGTGTTCTCTTATAACCCCGTCTCCAGGGGCTGGAGAGATGCCTCAGTAGTTAAGAGTTCATAATGACCTGTAGGGGATCCACCTGCAGTTCTCAGTACCTATGTTGGTGGCTCCTAGCTACCTGTAATGCCAACTCCAGATAACTCAATGCCTCTGGCCTCTGAGGGCACCTGCAATCATGTGTACACATGCACACACGCACACACAAACATACATCAAGATAGTAAAAGTAAGTCTTAAATCACATGCTCATCTCCATTGGCAGTGAAGCTCTCAAGCTCCTGAAGAGCAGGGTGTGGTTCTGTCTCTGGCAGCGGCGACACAGGTAACAGGTGCAGAGGTGTCTCCTCATTTTCTGGTGTGTGGATCCCTTCCCCTAGGTAGCCTAAGCTTCAGCCCAGGTCCTGGGCGTTCAGCACTCACTCTCAAGAGCCCAGCTGTTGTTGGAATCTCGTGGACGCTCTAATGAAGACTGGCCCTCACTCCTCCTTCGACGTCACTGTCTGCCGTGTTAATCTCTCTGTGTGCTCTTGATAGTGTTATTATTCACGGATACCCAGCTAACACTTTTATGACTATTGGCAGTGAGGAGGGGGGCAGTATAGTTTCTGATGGACTTTTGCCTACTCACTGGGTGTGTTGTTCCTGAGGGCTGATTCAAACTGTGGATCTCTCCTTACTTCTAAAAGTTTTCATTTTTTTCCTCTTGAAATGTCTAGTCACTAAATACATTGCTCCCACACAGGGGCTGTTTTCTCTTGAGTGGCGTCTACTTTTTGTGTCTGCCTGTTTTGACAGCATCTGCATCCCAGGCTCTTGACCTCACCCGTGTCTGTGTTCCTAG
The DNA here is from genome assembly GCF_907164565.1 of Psammomys obesus. Taxonomy (NCBI): domain Eukaryota; kingdom Metazoa; phylum Chordata; class Mammalia; order Rodentia; family Muridae; genus Psammomys; species Psammomys obesus. The sequence continues at coordinate 12,062,961 of NW_026596085.1, forward strand.
CCAGAGACAGAGCAGGACCAACCACACTCTAGGTTCTCTCTGTAAAGCAGGGCAGGAGGAAGCACTGAAAATGTTCTTAGGCTATTAAAGCATTGGCATACTTAAGGCTCTGGGGACAGTGTGGAGACTATCCCCCCAGGATGCTCATTATTAGCAGGGTCTGGGTGATCTGATATTAAGGACCCAGGTAGCAGTTTCAAAGTCCCTACTTGTCTCTGACGGTTTTCTTCACCGCACGTACACACAACATAGAAAACTGGTGTTGATTGTTGTCGATGGCTTCAACTGAGCTGTCCGTGTGGGGAGTCCCATTCATATTCACATTCACAGATTTTGTTAATGAGTGTCTCTGTGAATCCTCTTACAGCACAGAGAACAGCTTCTAGAGAATGATTGGCAAGGGCTGACAAGAGGGTTCCTTAAAATAATACCAAGAAATGAGAAAACCCTCAAAAGCAGAACCATCCTATCACATAGCCACTGACAGAAGGTTTCCCAGGCCAAGGACTCCCAAGAAAATGGAGATGCAATGGGCAGGCAGGACTATCTGGCATGGGGCAAGAGACAGTCGCTGCATAGACTGTGGTGTATAGGAGACTTTCCTGTGGAAAGCACATGCTACCACCTTTGCTCAAATCTGTCCTCATCCATCATCTGGCCCACTTGACAAACATGTGAGATTTGCATGATAATACCTGCTTGGCCCAGAGTCAGGCTCCAGGTCAGGAAGGAATCTTTATCTTAGCAAGCTTCTGGGATTTACGGTTCCCTTCCTTGCTCATAGACTGGCATAGGACACATGACTCTGGGATCTGTGGGTAAAATGCATGACTGAAAAATTGTGAGCATAGTGTAGAGAGGAGGATCGTAGTTAAAGGAAGAAATTAGAGGCCTGAGCTGTTCTGGTGTGGGGACCCTGTCAAGTTAGCATGCGTTAGGCTTGGAGTGGAAGGTGATGTGAGTCATCAAGTACAGGCTGAGGCTCCTCACTGATGTTGTGAATTCACAGGTGTGGTCTTTGCCTGGCACAGATGGCATGCAGAGGCACACTTATGACTAAGGTACAAGTTGGTAGGGAAGAACTGTCTGTTTCTACACTGTCTGCGAGTGGCCTGGGTATATTCTGTGAAGAGGGAGAGTCAGATACTCTGAGTGTTAATTCCATGGAAGACAGCAAGGCATTCACAGACCTGGACTGACAGACTGGGAATTAAAAGGCAATGTAGCCAATACCAAAGAACTAAGAGAGACCTAAAAAAGAACAAAACATAGGGATGAAAAATGGCTTGCAATATGGATGGCAAACACAAGTGATGAAAATGAAAAGATAGTTTATTTTAAAGAGCAAGACCCAGGGGCTGGAGAGACGGCTCAGTGGTTAAGAGCAAGTTCTGCCCTTGCAGAGGACCCAAGTTTGATTTCTCATCATTCATGTTGGGTGGCTCACAGCTATCTATGATTTCAGCTCCAGGGGATCCAATGTTGTCTTCTGGCCTCTGTGGGTACTGCATTCATGTGAACACACACCCCCACCCAGAGAGAAAGAGAGAGAGAGAGAGAGAGACAGAGAGAGAGAGAGAGAGAACACATAGAACAAACACACATAGAAATCAAAAGTAAAAAAATATACTTTAAAAGGCATGACCCAAAGACTTTGGGCACATAGAGGTTGTGGTTGAAAGGGATAACAAACCTGGGTGTTTCTTGCCAACACTGGTGCAGTTCTCACCACACAGCAAACATCACCTGGTGGTGATAAGTTTTGTAGAATAAGGATAGACCTCTGGGTCCTGTAACAACTGTAATCTCTGCATACTTGATGAGGATGCTTCAAGTCACTTGGAGGGAAAGCTAATACAATAAAGTATCTTCTTTTAATCCACTACAATTACAGTGAAACTTCAAAACTATTCTCTCAGTAAGTGTCAAGCAACTGCACCGGAAGTCAGCAGCAATACAGAAATCTAAATGTGACAGCTTGAAAGATACTCATCTGAAAACACAGACCTGTTCTTCTTGGAATTTGGGAACTTCACCAAGAAGAAGTATGTTACAGATTCTGAGAAAATGTCTGTAAACTGAAAAGGGTTGCGGTCATGCAAAGGTTGTCTGTGGATAAAATGAAATTAAGCTAGAGACCAGAATGAAAAGCATTCTTCACACTTCCTCAGATATTTGGAAGATAAGTTATACCAGGAAAGGAGAAAAATCTAAAGGGAAATTTAGAATGTACTTTTAAAAGAAATGAAGATATCACAGACTACTGTAGTCCCCATGGTGCCAACACAGGTCTTAAGGAGAACCTCCTTGATGCACACACATACCCTGTTAAAAAGAAAGATCTTCCTTAGTGACTTCTAGAAACTCTAAGGAGGGAATAAAATGAATCAGAAGAAAGCAAATAGCCAACTAGGAGCAGGGCGCAATAAAGATGAACCAGACTACACAAGGTAGCAACAGACCCTCACTTTCATGAAGGAGTTTTAGAAGAGACAGCCTCCCCAGCAACTCCCACAGACTTCCAGGGTGCTGAGGTGCCCATCCTACCCTCTTCCTCACTATAGCAAGGACCAGCATTGCTGTGACTCAAATCCAGTGGCAACCAGGCAAGGCAAAGAGAAGCTTAGGCAAGCCCTTGTCACACACAGAGAGATACAACAATTCCAAACAGAGTCTTAGCAAATAGAAACAGAGTAGTAGATCATTGGCAGATTCAGGTGTTGAGCACCGGAAAGCCAGTTAATGGAACTCACCACATTAGCAATGGATAAAGGTGAAAGTACACAATGATATTAACTGATGACAAAGAAAGAAAGTGCCTTTTAGAGCTGGAGGCATCTCCACAGAGTATTCATGGCAAGCTGGGAACAGACAACTAAAAGCAGGCACCTGAGCTAAACATAAACCGATGTTGGACTCAGAGCGAAAGGCAGGATGAGTTCCTCCTAAGAGTAAGACAGACATTTGCACCCATACTTCTGCTCAGCACCAAATGGGGTTTTCTAGCCCTTGGCTTTATGTACACAGTGTTTAGTGAAGAAAGGCTTTCAAAGATTGTCTAACTTGGCAAAGGAAGATGACATCTCTGGAAATGGTAGGGCTAGGGTTTGCCTCCAAAGTTCTGAACTAGTTACACCACGAGCAGTGTCTCTAGTTGTCCCTAACTCCATAGTGTGCGCCAACCCCATTTTACAGACAGGGAGACTAAGGCTAGAAGAATGATGGCAACTCAAGTTTTACAAGCTAGAAAGTGCCAAATGAAGACAATGGTAGCCTACAGTAACCTTCTCTCTCTTCTCTCTCTCTCTCCCTCTCTTTCTCTGTGTGTGTGTGTGTGTGTGTGTGAGAGAGAGAGAGAGAGAGAGAGAGAAAGAGATAGAGAGAGAGAGAGGAGGAGGAGGTAGAGGGAGAACAAACACATGAGGGCACATGTGTGGACACATAAGGAGACCAGAGGACAATTTGTTGGAATGGGTTCTCTCCTTCCACCATGCAGGCTCCAGGAGTTGAACTCAGGTCTGCATGGTTGGAAACCAGTGGCTTACCCACTGAGCCATCACACTGGCCCATTCAGAGCAAGTAGGGGAAACCCACAGGGATAATGAACCTGGGGATCAGAAGTCTCACAGTTGCACTGATGTCTGTTCTTACACTGAACTATAGATCCCACTAGGCTCCAGCTGATGTCCTAGTCAGCCTTTTCCCAGAAGCTGGCTGGCTTATCTTCAATTTCACATAAGCAGAAGACCTTGGGTATCCCAAACAACTTTGAGCAGGAGAAGAACATGGTTGGAAATAGATCTATCTCTGCACGGAACAGACCAGAAAGTACAGAAATAGACCTGGACATATGTGAATAGAAGATTTTGACAAAGCTGTGAAAACAATTCAGTAAGGAAAGGGTTCTCTTCCAATATGGTATGTTGGGACAGTTGGCATAAACATGGAATGAAAAAAAAAAAAAAGAGTTTCATCATACCTAATTCAAAAATGGGTCGGTCAGGGCCTAAAATACTAAAGGTAGATTCTAAAACATTTAAAACTTCTGTAGCTTTATGTAGGGGAAAAACAACTCTTTTATTACTAAAAAGTAAAATCTGTTGAGGAAACTTCTAGTCTCTGAAACATCATTAGCAGAGTTGAGAGACAAACTGCAGACAAGGAGGAAGCATTGGAGAGGTGTACCATGGAAGAAAAGCACACAGATTGAATGCAAAAATCACACACACACACACACACACACACACACACACACACACACACACGCACACACACACACCTCAAGAAGAAGACAACCCAGCAAAAAAGAAAATGAACAAGATATTCATAAACCGCTCGATAGAGAGAATCGGTGGAGAGCAAATAGTGAATTAAAAGTAGCTCCCATCCCAGGCACTGGGGAGAAGCAACCTGAGCTTTCCATCAGAAAGGGCTTGCTGTGATCAAAGTCTGAAAGTACCTAGGGAGGAAGCTCAGCAGCTGAGGTTCATACCTTCCTAGGGGAATGTATCAATGCAGGGTGCCATTTGTCCAGTTCTTAAAGTGGGCTTACGGAGACTTTCATCCCCATGTGAACTAACCCTTCTATAGGAGGAAATCTCTCCTGCTATCCAGACTGAACAAAGCATACTTGAATTCTTGGGTGCCCATGGGAAGAAATGGGACCATCAGGAGAGGCGGCAGAGCATGGTGGACTGACCCTAGCAGAACCACCTGAGTCCTTTGGGTGAGCACACATGCTCCCAGTGTTCTTAGCTTGAGAACTGACCTGGCTTTTCATCTACTTTGGTGCTCTCAAAGGGCCCAAGGGAATCCAAGCCATTTGGCCACAATGGGGTACTTTCATGGCCCAAGCATGATTCTTAGTGTTTTATTTGATCACACAGAATGAAAGACCCTAGACTAGACACCAAGACATAAAACCTTGCTGCTTGGGTCTCCTGCCCATCCTGCAAAGAGCTACCCATACCACCTATCTCTCTGCTCTCCACTGTCCCAGTCAGACACGTGGCTTATCTGGGCTGCATCGGGCTCTAATGGGCTCTGCAGAGCTGTGCTTCTTTTGGCTGAATCCCTATGCACTACCAGCTCTCTGTTCCCCTAAGGGTTTTACAAGGTGAAATGTAGCTTGTCTTTTATCCCTTCTCTCTCCCTGGCACTGCATCTTTCTCCAGACACCAAGAGCTGTGCTAATCAGGAGCTTCTGACTCAGAAAACTGTTCTGTGGATCACCTGCTTTCCAGAATTTAGTGTCTTCAAGATCCTAATTAGCATAAGACCATTTTGCAGTCCAGTAAAGATAATCAAAGCCATGTCTATTTAGTCCAAGAGTACTTTCTCTTTCTCAGTCAACCATAATTTGATCAGATTTCTGGGAGGTTTTTTTTTTTTTTTTTTTTTTGGGTCCATACTTGTGGAAATGTGAAATAACGAAGCAGTTAAAATTCATGATCTACACTTTTGTGTCATTATTATTGCATTAGCATGAAATTACACTTCTAGTTAGTCATAATTACACTCGTAATTATTCAATTTATCACCATAGGTCCTCCTGGAAGTTTTATTGGAGGATTTATTAACATTAATAAATTGTTTTTCTTCATCTCCCTGTTAAGAATTCTTCTCATGTGTGATATGATGTATTGCCCAAAAAGTTATCACCAACCCTAAGCTTTTGGGGCTGTGAGGTCCACCCAGCATGCAACTCCATGGCCAGTGTCATCATGAAATTGCTGGTGCCATGGCTTGCTCAGGATGGATTTGACTGGAACTTCCCTCTCCCTGGCTGTCCCCATCTGGCCCCTGGAGCTCTCTCTCTGCAGCTCACAGGTTGGCTTGAAATCTACCTGGACCCTTGCTGGCTGGCCACTTCCATCCTCTAATACACGTAGCTTCATTTCAGTTGCTGTGATGGAATGTGCCTGCTGAAAATGACCTAAGGGAGGAAGGGCCTTGTTTATTTGAATTGCAAGCCCAGATCTAGGTACCATCCCAAGAGCAGAGCAAGAACAAATGCATGTGCGCTCGCTTGCTTGTGCCTAGCTGCATATCCCACTCTTACACAGTGCGGGAACCCTTGCATAGGGAATTGTGATGGCAATCTTGGTTGTCAGTTTTACTACATCTAGAATCAATGAAAAACCAAGCAGACAGGCACACACATGAGGGATTTTAAATGGATAACTTGAGGTGGGAAGGCCCAACCTAAATCTGAACCACACCTTTTGGTGGTAGCCTACATAAAAGAATACATAAAAAAAGAAGCTTTTTATTTTTCCCTTTGTGTCCTCATTCTCACTGGCAAGTTCATCTATCCTTATGTTGAGACATTCTCTCACCGCTATTGGAGCATACTTATTTGTATTCCAATACAGACTGAAGACTTGCAACCCTCTAGTACTTCCCTGGGACCCTAGACTTGGACTTCTAGACCTCCAGTCTGCTGGACTGAACAACCTCCAGATGTTTGGTCTAGTGGTTGGGAGACAGGCATTGTTAGACTACCCAAACCACAGCTGGCAAGCAACTCCTTTGAATCACATACTGTATTGGTTCTGTTCCTTGACTAGTGCAGGGAAGAGGCTGTTCATGTTGGGAAAGTCCTTGCTGAACACTGATTCTGCCAACTGCTCCCCTAGCCTTTCTATCCCAGATTGTTATTTATTCTGCCACCCAGTGCTGTGGTCTCTGGCTGCCCTGGGGAACTAAAGCACTGAGAATCTTGGAAACCCCAGCTCCCATTTACCACACATAGTGTGTCCTCCCCCATAGCTCTCACCTACTGCACAGAGTGTGTCCTCATATCCCATCTACTGTGCAGAGCAGTGTGTCCTGCTCACAGCCTTTGTCTGAACACACCGTCTACACTGCTGGATACTGACTCACAGGGTATATGGGGTTTCTAGTAGTTTTACTTTTGTCCTCACTGCACATCTATGCAGTCAGTTTCAATTTCATCCTCTCTTTCAAAGTATTTAACTGACATGAGGGAAAGCCAACCTAACATAAAGGGGCAGGGACCCAAGTCATGTTCTCAGCTGCTATTGGTTGAGTTTCTGTGTGCTCACACTGGCCAAGTCTCTACACCCTTATTACAGGCTTTCTCTCCTGAGATCTGGCCCTTCCTGAACGCCTGTTCAGAAAACTACTTGTTGACTTAGAGATCCAATCTGGGAAGAGGGACTCCAAGTGCCCACACTCTGTGCAGCTTCCTCACCAGGCCTGCCCCCTGTGTTCTGGGTTGAAAGATTGCTCTTCCTGTGACAGCAAGCTTTAGGACCCACTCTTGTCACAGTTACCGCACAAGTCAAACACAAATCACCACTCTCCCCACCCCCTGTAATGGAAGTTTTGGTTTCTTTTAAAACTCAATTGTGTTATATAAATGTTTTTGTTTTAATCCCAAGCTTGGGACTTTAGTTTGCGTTTAGTTTGTCCATAGCTGATAATTGCCTCCTGCAGGGCATGGTCCTTGCCAGCTGCTAACAGCCTGCCTTGTACAACATGGGGAGGGGTGTGGTCTAGGACTCTGTGGGACATGAATATGAGAGCCCAGAATGAGATGGCATGACAGTTTGGAGAGACCAGAGACAGACTGTTCAGTGGCTTGGAGGAAACAAACAGAAATGTTTCAGCTCAGTGGCTTGGGGAAGACTGATTGCTGTGTTTGCTGTTGATGAAGATTGGTATATAGCCCCCAAAGAACCCATCAGCCCTAGATAGCTGGGAGAAGTATAGGGGTCTGTGTCCTCTCTCCCCACTAACTTTCTCCCTCATACATAGGATTAAAGGGTTGGTGGAGGGAGTTAGAGGCTTAAATACCCCAAATAAAATAGAGTTTAAAAACAAGCACAACCCCCTCCCAGTACCTTTTTTATGTACAAAAAAAACAAACAAACAAACAAACAAAAAACTATGCTGGCTGCTGGAATCACATGGTTGCAAGAATCTTTCTGATCTTGGGGACTATCTTGTATGGTCAGGTGATCCCAATGTGAAATAATTAAACTGGAGACACAGGTACCATCCAGATGTGGGTCCTTGGAAATCTAGGAACTTCTGAGTATGGGATGCTTGTGTTCACTCCTCAGCCACCACTACACAGCAAAGGGTAGAGACAAGAGGCTCCACAGATAGATTTCATGGGCTGTAGATTCTGGTCTAAAGGAACCTGGCAGTGTGGGGAATGACTGTGGCTACCTCTGCAATGATACGTAGGAGGTAAGAGACTGTCCTCCTGGACCCCAGGAGATCAGAGGTGGCCCAGGAGTTCTGCTGGCTCCAGCTCAGTCTTAGCCCGGGGTGATCCTGGTGAGGGATGCATGTGGTCATTATTCCATAATTCATTTTTCTTAGGACTAGAGCCACAGAGCAGTTATTTGCATAGCTTCAAGGCAAGGAGATGAAGAAAATAATGAATATCCATAGACAAAAATACATAATGAACACTGCCTCTAGGCTCTACTGGTCTTTGACTGGCTGCACCCTTTTCATTTAAGGAGGCTCACCACATGATCCCATTTGCAATAAACCTGCATTAGCTCAGTAGAGGACTCTGAAGGTACTGACCCCAGGACTAAAGGAAATCCCTGAGGAGAACATTAAGTGGGAGGGGTCTTACTTGGGGCCAACCACACCAGGTTTAGGGTAGTCCAGGTTCCTGTCTATCACAGTGGGGACGTGCTGGGAAGTTTGTCCTCCAGCTTCCTGCCACCCATGACATTGCTATGCTCAGGTCCAGGTGTGGCTGTGGCTGTAGCTGAAGCTGGAAGCATGTTAGGAAAGACAGTAGCAAGAAGGTTCCCAAGGCTGTCCCTCTGTCACAGGCAGAAGGGAACTGTCATAAGGCAGGAGCTGGGCAGCAGCTGGTCTGGGTACTTGTCCTCCAGACCTCTGGGGTCCACCTACGGGTTCACAGCACACAGCCCACATGAAACTCCTAGGTGTGGGCTTGTCTGGGACGCTGCATCCTCCTCTGGTCTATATGCTGGCAGCAAGAGCAGGGAGCTCTAGAGAGGTACATGCCTGTTTTAAGCACAGCTGATTGCACAGTTCGCAGCAGAGCGTTGTGAGGTTGCCAAAGACTAGGATGGGGAACTTTGAACTCCAAGGGGGAAATCCAGAGGCAGGCTCCTGTTGGCTCTGCTCACGTGGACAATGGGTCAATCACGGCCCTTCTCCTCTGTCTAAAGACATGCTATTTCATATCTATTATCGATTCTTTCCATGTAAAAGTACTCCTCTCTGCAGGAGGCTCATGGGTGCTTGTGGATACCAGTGTCCAGGGACCCTGGATCCAGCCAAAGCAGCTCACTTCCCCAATCTTGTCTGAGGACAGCAATTACCAGAAGCATGGAGTTCATGGCCATGTGTTCTTTGATATGCATAAAAAGGGAAATGGACAAAGGCCCAGAGCAGGGACAGTGCCCACGAAGCAAAGCTGGCCAGAAGCTGAGCTCTGGCATGTGTTTGTGCGGTCTCCTGGACCACTCAGACTACATGGAGAGAAGGTGGGAATCCCAAATAGGGTCCTCTGAGATAAGGCTTCGCAAGCTCCCTGGACTTGAGCATTATATGTGGATACCCTAATAAATGGCGGGGTTCTCACAACAGCTGGGGTGCTGGGAGGACACAGTCAGGTTTGGGGGAGTTGCAACTGTGAGAGCCTCCCTTGTCAGGGTGGGAAAGGTTCCAAGGGGGCACTTGAAGGTCCCTACTGTCCTAACGTGGTATAAGCTCTTCAAGGAGGACTTGGTATTAGGCCCAGCTGTAGAAACTCCCCACCTGGGAAACTAAGGACTCTCACAGATAACCTACCCCTATGCATCATCCTGTTTTGCCCACTGGGAGCCAGGAAAGCTCACTCGTGCTATTCACTATGTTTCTCAGTGGTCAAACTGTCCATTCCCCTCCAAGTGACCAGCTGCTGCCTCGTTCAGCTACTCTTTCTCCCAGTTGTAAGAGAAGATTCCCACCTTTCTGAGCTGTATGACCAGCTACCCACCTCTCCCAGCTGTGTGACCAGCTGCTCACCTCTCCCAGCTGTCACCAGCTTCTCACCTTTCTCAGGTGTGTGACAAGCTTCCCACCTTTCCCAGCTATGTAACCAGCTGCCTCCCTCACCCAGCGTGAAACCAGCTGCATGCTGGTGCAAAGATACCGTGGGACTAAGTTACACAAAGGTATGTTGTTGGCACCCACCGTGGAGAAGTGGTACTTTAAAAACATAGCTTTTTATTCATTTCAAAAGCGCAGGGTCTGCTTAGCACATAACAATAAAGGAACACAGACTTACCTGCATTACAAAAGCCGGCTGTGCCATATTCATTATGCTATTAATTTAATGCTCTGATTTACAGTTGTCTATAAATTGTGAATTGCTTTAAAATACATCTCAAATTGAAAATGCGTCTAAACTGTGGGTGCATTATCTCAGGCCGGGGAGGAACCAGGAGCTTTTCTGAACATCCAGGGAGCCACAGGAATGGAGGGTTCGGTCCAGTAATGTGAGCACAGCCACACTAATGCCCTTTGTCCCCTCAGCCTCATCACTCTGCCCTCAATAAAGAATTTAAAGGGCCCAAATGCCTTGCACGTGGCCGTGGAGAGACGAGTGGCATTCATTACTTTTGACTTAATTTTTTTTCCTAAATATGGAATGTGAGGTGCAGATCACTCTTAAATTATATTATCACATGATAAACCAGCGGCCCAGAAATATGCACCGATGTAATTGAATCCAGACGAACACGGTAGTGTGGGAGCGATGACCAGTGCGCAGCTATTTTGGGACCAATGCAAAACTGGCCAAAGCGGAGGACTCTATTTTGCATGGAGGGCCTCAGAGCCCATTACCATCTTTGTAAAATATGGTCTGATTTGAGGACACAGTGGGTAACCGTTACAATCTAGGCATAAATGCGTCTGTCAGTGCTCAGGCTGCCAAGGTGCCCCGTGTCCTTTGCGTTGCTCAACTCTATTTGCAGTATGACAGTAGCACTTCCTAGGAGTGTGGGTACCCATGGATACTGGGAAGGAGATGAGGTTCCCTGTTGCTGACATATACTTATATGTCAGCATATAAATATGGGGACCAGCAAGAAGGGAGTGTGGGCCTGGGCTAGGTCATGTATTAGTTGCTTTTCTCACTGCTGTAATAAAATACTTGACAAAAGCAGCTTAAGGAAGGAAGAAATTGTTGGGATTCACAGTTTGAAGGCACAGTCCATCCTGGGGAAAGGGAATGGAGACGAGAGTTTGAAGCGATCACAGTGCATCTACTGTCTGGAAGCAGAGATGGATGGAAGCTGGTACCCATTTTTATTCAGTATAGGGCCCCAGCCCAGAGAATGGCTCTGCACAATTTATGGTGGGTCTTTCCACTCCAGTTAACAGAATCTAGAAACTCCTTCAGACACGCCTAGAGCTTTGTCTTTTAGGTGATTCTAGATCCAGTTATAGCAACAATAAAATTTAACCACTTCAGGCCAGGAATGGGGAACCTAAACCAGGAGGAATCCTGTCCTCTGTCCCAATTCCAGGTCATACCTTTGAAATAGGCCAAGTACCCATCACCTCCAATATTAAAAATTACTTTTTCTTTAATTATTTGTACCACTTTGATACAAAATAAGGCTGAATTTAGTTTGTTTGATAGTATCTGGATTCCTCCTGGAACTAATGGAGTCCTTCGGGGGAAGATGGCATACTGTCTGTGATTTAAAAAAAATAAAATCATACAGCACTTCTTTGCACAACATGAATGGGGAAGCAGCCAGTGGGAAAGGCTGGTTTACTGGGTGAGCCAAAGGACAGCCTGTGAAACTTAATTAGGTTCACCTACGAGACATGGAGCTGATCAGTGCCTCCAGCCAGCTTGTCTGCACCGGGAGGAGCTGTGGAGCCTAAGTCCTTAAAGCTCAGGATGGCCAACAACAAGAAGACCCTGAACATAGTCTGTGGCTCACTTTGGATGTCAAATCAGAATTCAGCCTGTTTCTGTATCTTCCCAAAGCTGGCTGACAGGGCTATTCCCTTGCTAGCAGAGGCCACACTTGGGCCCTGGGCTTCTTTCTAGGAAGCCCCATTTGGCGTCATCTATTAGGAGGACATGGGGAGTAGAGAGCCACAGCAGGGCTAGAAGACAGACCACCTCAGGCTGTTCCCCCATTACTCAGGACAGGCTCGAAACAATGCTGACACCTCAGGTGCTTCCACCACAGTCCTGTCACATCTTCACCCCCACATTGATGAGGATGTCATCTTCTGAGATGATGAGAGTCAACATTCAACATGAGGCTCATCCATAGCACACAGAGGGGTGGCTGTCTTAGAGCCCGCATTACTCTCTCCTTGATTATCTTTAAGAAGAAGAAAAGGGCGCGTGGCCTGTGATTTTAAGATGCACACTCATGTGACTCAGTTCTCCCCGACTGAAGAGAGACCCGAGACTGTGCTGTGCATAGGTACACAAATAAAGGAAGACAGCCTTGGCTTATTTTCCTAATGTGATAAAATACCCTGGCAAAAAGAGGATTAGAAGGAAGGCTTTAATTCAGCTCACAGTTTGAGTTCCATTATGGCAGGCACCTACCCTGTTGGTGCTGCATTCCTTTGCTGAGATCAGAACTCAGCCTTTCCAGCCTTCCAACGCTGACTGAATGTCAGTGGCTCTCCATGGATCTTCCCAGGCCTTTGGCACTTCTTTTCCGGATGGTAGGGCTGGATTCTTCAATCCTTCTCTTCCTACTTTGGAATATTTACTCCCTGAAACTTACTTTTCATTTTACAGAACTTAATAGTTAAGAAATTGCTTTGAGTCTCAGATAAGACATCACTTTCGGCATTCAAAAGCCCAGACTGGGACTTCTGAGACGTTAAGCATGAGTGCGGTTACAGGGCTCTCAGTGTCTCCAATGCAAAGACAGCTTTTGCAGGATATATTCTTTCAGCCAGCCTAATAAATCCTCCTTTAATTTTAATTCATTCTATCAGTTCTTTTTCTCTAGAGAACTCTGACTAATACGGAGTCCTATTCTAGGAATGAACCCCTGATATCATGAGGCCAATATGTTCTCAGACCTGCAAGGTAGGTGGTTAGGTACAGGTTTTGTGGGAGTCTATAAAAGAGGACTGTCTCCTGAAGGCTACCACACAGAAGTACAGTACAGCATGTACTCAGAAAAATATCAACTACAGTATCTGGGACATTCCATGGCCCAGTCCAGTGGGTAAAGCATCCATCACAGCTGAAACCTAAAGGCCCAGGAAAGCTAGAACATGGGCTTATGGGTGGGATCTCTCTCTCTCTTTTTTAATCTGGTGTGTTTCAAAGGTTTTCTTTGAGTCTGTGGAGTCTCCATGCCAAATGTGAATCCTGCATTATAGTGCTTCTCTAAAGAATGGAGAAAGATGAAGCCAGATTCAGAATGTGAATAAGAACTGAGCATCACCAGGATGAGAACGAAAGAGTAAACTGACATTTATGGGGTCAGGAAAGAGTGGCCAGGTGGCCAGAATGAAACAGGCCCTAGGAATGGAAACAAGGTAGCAGAAACCTGAAGCCTGCAACTGTTAAGTCCTGCACTCTGCTAACACTAGAGGCACCACAGGATGAGACCTTCAGAGGCAACACCCACAGCCACCAGCCTTGCTTGCTAGGCCTTGTGGGTAAGGAGCAAACATAAAAGGAAGTAAAGTGCATGAGGTGGAATCTCTTCCAACAGGTGGTAGAAGCATCCAGTAGGGTTGCTAGTCCCAAAGACACTCCAGATACAGCCCGGAGGTCTAAATCTACAAGTTTGGATGTGGCCAGTTACATCTGTCCTAGAAGGACAGCTGTTGTGTGAGTTTGACAGAAGGCCTTGTTCGATGAGGAAGAAAAGCCTTCCAGGAACACCCAGGTCATAGGGAGCAGAAGTTTCCTATTTCTCCTGTCATTGGGTCTGGAAAGGCTTGGGATTCCCTTCCATATACCCTTTTTTGAGTGCAGAGTCAAGCAGAACATCCATTGTGTGTGCAGAGATATAATGCTTATCTATTACCCATCTGTGATCCCACCCACGGCAAAGAAGGTTTCATGAACTGGGACAGGAGTCTTGGGCCCAAGCACAAGAGGCTTACCACTTGGATTTGGTTCACAGAAACACAGTTCCTGAAGGCAGCCTTGTTTTCTGTGATGTATGGTCAGGAGCTACCCAGCTAATGAACCAATATGCCAGGCTCTGTTGCTGGGGCAAGAAATTGCTAGATCCTCCAGTGAGAGGTGAGCCACATGTAACCACAGATGTCCAGGATACTTGCAGCTGTACCCTAGGGCGTCACCATTTTCACTGGGGTCACCTGTAGCCCCAGGACCACTAATTCTACTTCTCCATGGTGTGCGTGCATGGAGTTTACAGCGTCAGGGACGCAAGGCTGCTCCTCTCAGCAAACTGAAAAATGGGTCTCTCACCCAATTTATCTCACTGGAAATTCTGCATTGCCCTCTGTGTGGCTCATAGAACCTCCTACCTTATCTCTGGCTGTCTGGTGTCATCATGTTGGGTCTCTTCTATTTTAGAAACACAGCATTCCAACTGTTCGTCCCTCTGGTCCAAATCCACACTTCAGACTGAGACTGACCCATGAGCTGAGAGCTCCTTTGCATCTGTCTGATCTGTGCAGGCCCAAGAGAGGTCAGCTCTGAGATGCCTAGCCTTAAATGCCTGGCCTCCAGGATATGGGTCATTCGCTTTTATAATTAGGCCCTCTGCCTTCACCTGTGGTGGCGTGTCATGACAGAGGCAATGTTAGTACGGCATCCGGCTTAGCCATAGAGGGCTCCCTTTATTGTTGGATACATCCTGTGGCACTATGCACCTGCATGCCCATCTGCTCTCTTCTTTTAAAAACTTGCGGTGTTTGGAGCAAGCTTACCTCCCTCTGGAGAGGTCCAGGGAGTGTTAAACTCCCAGGGTCACCCACTGATGTTACATCTGTGTACCAAGCTGTGGTCTTCTCCATAGTCCACGAATGTACAGAAGCCAGGCTCATTTTCTCCATGGTACAAAAGTGAAAGTCAAGGGCATGTAGTGTTTGGGGAAGTTGGGTCTACCCCTGTTTCGACTGGGGAGGAAAGGAAGGCCCTGAAGACTAGAGTCACATGAGAAGGGAGAGCAAGAGGCAAAGCACTGAAGACTAGAGTTAGACGGGAGGAGAGAGGCAGGGGAGGTATAATACTGGCAAACTCAACCACCTTCGCATCCCTTCATGAACCCTCCCAGTAGCCAGCAAACACCTAAGCAGAGAATAAGGCCAGGACTGGAAAGCGCTGGGAGTCCAGCCAGTCTTGGACCTTCAATGAGGTCATGTGGGCTGCACAAAGTGAGAGCAGATCTGTAGGGAGAGGCTGAGAGCTGGCTGCTCTGAGGCTAGGCACATCTGAGCCTTGTAGGGTTACCACTCAGGTAGCTGTTGGCTCCCTAGGGCAGCAGGTGCTAGGGGGAATTGTGGCTTTGTCCAGGCTTTCTTCCTTCTCCATCTGTGTTCACTTTGGTTGTTGCTTTGTGGTTGAAATTGACATAGCTTTTGATAATTCAGAAAGTAGTCAAGTTTCTAATTCCACTTTCCACAGCATTACTGCTTTTTGATTCATTAAATGAAAGTATTTACAGAGTTGTGGCCCAGAGTGAATATTCAAACTCTGGAAAATTCTAGTGAATATTTAAAAACTTGCTTCATTTGACTCTAATGAGGTTAACAGCAAAACCTAGCAACACATACTCAAATGGCAGATCTGAATATTTATTTTGCTCCCAGGACTTATGTGTTGGGGGCTGCTCATAGATTTTATACATTAAGGCTTAGATAGGCCACTTCTGCATCCCTGTAATCAAAACACCTGCTAGAAAATATCTGATGGGCTAAAGGATTGTTTGGTTTCATGGTTTGAGAGCATTGTGTTCCACTGTGGCAGACAAGGCCTAGTCAGTCTCAGAAGCAGGTTCATTATGGTGATGGGTGCAGGTGTTAGAGGCTCCTTTACATGGTGGAAGAGAGACTTGATGAGTGGCAGGGAGAGTTAGGTCAGAACCAGAGGCAGATTTGACCTTCAGAGCCTTTCCCCCAATGAACTGCTTTTGTCATCCAGGATCCACCTTATTTTTAAAAGGTTACTCAGTCTTCCAAACAGTGTCACCACCTGGAAGTCCAAATGTCCTAGCAAGTGAGCCTGTGGGGGACATTGAAGCTTCACACTGCGGTGGTCCATGTACGAATGGAGAAATATTCATTTCACTTGTGTGGATGATGGGTCCTCAGACCAGCCCCATGCTCTTAGTCCCTACTAAGAGCAGGGACTGTACATATGTGTATTACGGTGGAAATGAGCCTTCAACTTCTCCCCCCAGTGATGGCTGGTGCTCTCTGGCTCTCTGTGGCTTCCTCTTTAGGAGCGAGTCTGGCAAACTGATTGTTTCGCTCAGATTCCTGCAGGAGTCAGAGCACTCGCTTTTCTCTCACTCATTTCTCAACTGATTTCTCCTGAGATGGGAAAACGGGAAACGACAAATTGGCCAAGAAGTCTGGGAATAAGCCACATGGAAATTCTATCGCGTGTCTCCCGGCTCCTTCTCTGTAGCTGGCACTGGTGCAGGTGTCCTGAGATGCCATCTCTGACTGTCCCCCACAGACAATCCCCTCTGTGTTTACACCCATGTACAAGTTGCAAATATTGCAGGTCAGAACCACGTTAAATATGCTAAGCACAGCGTCGTGGATTCTCGGGGGTTGTAACTCACCGTCTCTCCTGAACATCTCCTTGAAAAGCTAGCCTGAGCAAGACAAAAATTCCAAATCTAAGGTATGCCTCATGCTGAATACATTGTGTGTTGCACCATGGTTCTTGGCAGAGGTCTCTTTCTAGCTTGTTGCTGTCACAGTGAGATATCTTTAATCAGATTTAATATCTTGGTACATGAAGACCTGGCAGGTCTGAAGTGAGGCCTGTAAAGTAGATTAACAATTTTTTTTTTTTAGAAGGAGCAGTGCAGGGCAGATGCTCAGAGGGATGCTTGTGGGGAGGCAGGAGGTCAAAGCTGGGCCTGAGATCTGCTCT
The DNA here is from genome assembly GCF_907164565.1 of Psammomys obesus. NCBI lineage: Eukaryota > Metazoa > Chordata > Mammalia > Rodentia > Muridae > Psammomys > Psammomys obesus. The sequence goes on from NW_026596085.1 coordinate 12,080,056, forward strand.
AGGCCCCTGGTTGTCTAGTGCTACTGAGTATAGCAACAGGCAGAGAGTCCTCCTAGAAGCTCTGGCTCCTGTGTTATCCAGAGAAGAAAGCATGAAGAGGCAGGTGGAGCCTATTGAAGGGTCTTTAGGTGCCTGCAGTATACTGTGGGGCCCATCTTGCTTTCATTTTCTTTCTCTCAGGCTTGTAACATAAAAGGGCTTTCTGTGCTACCTTCACTACCACGTGCAGCCTGAAAATAATGTGACAGACTGACCATGAGAGGCTAGAACCTCCCAGCTCTGTGAGCTAAACAGACCTTTCCTCTTTGTAAGTCAACAACTTCAGGCATTTTGATATTGTGATGAAAGCTGATCAACATATTTCCCTCTTTGGTGATGAGGCTGCTTCAGCCCAGTTTTCTTTCACAACCATTTGCCCTCATCATTGCCCACGACCACCACTGATTTCTCAGGACTCAGCAGTGGGAAGGCAAACACCTCTCAGAGGTCAGCACCACCAAGATGCTTGTCTCCATTTCCTCGCCTCCATCTGCTTGGGTCAACTTTGACAGTCACCCGTTGCCTCACTAGAGAGGCCTGAGGAGTTAGACGCCAGAGCTGAGAGATTTAACAGCCTTCCCCAGGCCTGACATTCTAGGGCCTTCCTGGCCCCTGTTGATCTGGAAACTCTGAGATGAAGCACAATGCTGTGCTGTCTGTGTGCTTCATTGGTAATGGCCTGTGAGAGCAGTAATGCTTAATGAGAGATGCCATGTAGAGACAACGTACCTCACTGGAATACAGAGAGCATCAGAGAGCTTGCTGTAATATCAAGCTATTCCACTTGGGTTCATATTAATAAATGATAAGCAACCCTTGTACTTGAGGAAAAATGGGGCTCTAATGGCCCTCAATGAAGTAACTCCTGCCCATGCGCTGGCAGCATGGTGGAGCACGGCTGGAGCTGATTTTGCACTTTGTAAATTGGATGGTGGGAGAGGCTGAGAGGCCCACAGCCACACTCTCCTCTTCCTGCCTTTGTTTTACCTGTTCAAATGACTAAGAAGTCTTTGGTACTCGGGGAAGTAATTCTAGGTTTTCAGTGTGTGACTAGAGGCTTGTTGTGCTGTCACTGGGGAGGGCATCCTAAACCTTGTAGTGGTATTACTGAGCTAGGTCTCTACTGCTTTGAAGATCTAAGTTATCCACACCACTTGCCTTTGGGCCTGGGCATCATTCTTGGGGGTCTTGAGGGGAAAGCTCATTAGTTATTCTCAGAGATGATTCTCATGTGAGATCATTTCTGTGCTTAAAGTAGAAAAACAGAAGCAAGACAACCAAGCTTCCATGAGCTCCACATGAGCTGACCAGAGGTGAGATCTAACACTATGTCTGCTGAGAATCTAATTCTTCCCCAAGCCCTGTATTCATGCATAACCAGGGTCTTGTGACTCACCATGGGAGCCCTTCCCAGAAGCTTTCATAGGCACAATTACCCTTTGCTGCCAGGGTTCTCTGAGGTTGTTTTTTGAAACATGTCTTTGTCACCTTCTTAACTGATGCTCTCTGGTCCCTTTGCCATTCTCTGTGTCTGGGTAATGGACAGGGTGGGTTGGGCATATGGCTGGCCTAGAGCCAAATTGTTGCTTCGCCATTCTTGTGTATATCAGGCAAATTTGTGGCCTGCATCTGGGAGGCTCCTAGAAGAAGCATAGGATTTATGGCCATATTCAGGCCATATTCTGGAATTTTTCTGACCCATGGGCTACTCTTAATATCTTTGTAGGGTTGAGAGGCATTTTCCAGCACTCTGCTTCTAGATCTCAGCGTGATTCCCAGGTAATGTAGGCAGTCTGGCATCAGGGAGGCATTGAGGGTCACGGCTTAATGATGTTCTGGGCTGGGTCTGAGCCTGTTCCATGCTCTGGGTCCTCTCCATACCCTGGGGTTCCCAAGCCTTTTCCCATTGGCTTGAGACTGTCCTCTTGATATAGCATTCTGGGTTTATGTCCTGGAGCAATGCAATCTTTGTGAACCTTGTGTGTCCAGGAGGACCCTCTATACTTTCACATGCCATAGAGGCAGTTAGACAGTGAACAAGGATTCTGGTGGTTCTCAGCTGCACCATTCCAAGTGCCCCTTGTATGTGTCTTTTATTTGTTTCCTGCTCCCCCTGAATATGTGGTGACACCCAAGTCTGGGATTCCTGGCTGGAGTGAAACTGGACCATCCCCAGATCATAGGGGATGGTGTGATATCTCATGTGGGGCTGCTCTCTGGTGTCACTGGAGGAGGATAGGCCATGAACTGATCAGCCACAGACTTTGGCAATTGCAAAGAAGAGCCCAAAGGCTTCTGTTGTAAACTCAGAGCCACATGGCTCATTCTTGGCTTTGGAGTGATGTTATGACAACCTCCGAGCCACTTGGGGACCTTCAAAGGGTGAAGAAGGAGGCTGACTTGTGATAGATTAGGGTCAGACCAAGAGAGGCAACTTTCTTCTCTGGACAAACAAGGTGACCGTGTCAACCCATGGATGTTGTAGAATGATACTATTTCCGGGAGATACGAGGAAAACCCTGTCAGGGGAAAGGGGGTGCTGATGGGCTTGGAGAGTGTTGGTGGACTCAGCATACTGGCGGCTCATGCTCTCCCCATCTCTGCCTCCTTCTGCCTCTCCCATCTCTTTTAGTCTCTGTCTCCTTCATCTTTCTCACTGAATCTTTCCTTATTTCTCTGTCACCCCATTTCTGTCTTTCTGCTTTCTGAGTCATACCCCCCTCCATCTTCTACCCTCTTTCTTCTGGCCATCCTTCCAAGATGGTTTCTCAACAGTGCTGCTAAGTGTGGTGTTCTGTTCAGGCCCTGCCAGTTAAGACATTGTTTGTCCTTGTTTGGGCCCAGCTTATATTTACTTCCTAGAAGCCAGGAGTGGACAGTGGCCCAACCTGGCAACTTTGGGAGGAGGAGGGGGAAGGAGGAGGGGAAGGTAGGATATCACATGTGGCTAGAGGTCCAACAATTTTTCTAATGGCTTCGATAGCCTTGGCTTTTACCAAACCACCACAGGTAATGAGTTCTCAGAGCAGCAGAGTCCTGGAAGTCAGCTGCTCATTAGAAAGAGACTAATAATATTTCTGACTTAAACCTTGCCAACCTTTGATTTGACATGTTTTTAAAAGATAGTGTGTTCTGTCATATTAGGAAACTGGGTAAAGACGAGACATCACCAGAAGCTGCTATTCTCCTACATGAACAAATCAGGAGGTAGAGACATGGTCCTGGCCTTAAGGCATGGTGTATTTCTGCAACCCATTAGTCAGTGAACAGGCTGGAGAATAAGTAAGTCTGTGATAGGCTACTGTGTGTTTACAGCTAGGAAATCAGATGGAACTAGGGTAGCTGAGAGAGCTGGCATGTGACTCTAAAGCCTTGTGAAAAAAAAAATGGAAGCATACATCTCTGGTGAGTTCTGAGCAAATAGAGCTATGTGAAGGCCTTCCTAGGTATGTGGCCATTAGAGGCTGCAGTCCTGGGAACAAAAAAGGACATTAGATACCCAAGGCCTGGACCTCTCTTTATTCCACTTTTGCTGTATCATGTGGTGTATAGTCCTAAAGGAGATGAGAACTGAGAACCTAGGCACCAGTGACCAGGTGATGAGTCTCCCATGCTGAGACATGTTGCTCCTCAGGCACAGTTCAGGTGGTAGCCATGTCTCCCCATCAAAAAAGTGTCCCTCACCTGCTTATGGACTAAGCCTCAGCTGTGGTGTGGCTCTAGTTTATTCTCTAACTTCCATGCAGGAAGCCCCTGTTGTGGGGCTCAGCCAAACTTCCTCACTGAGATGATGGGTACACTTTGACGTAGGGTCCCTGAAATGAGAAGTAGCACCGTGGTGTGTTCGTTGTCTTGGTTCTGACTGAATAAAACCATCGTTTGCATAATTGCACATATCCACCTGGCATCTGAAGGTGATGCCTGCGAGCCCAAGAGAGGAATGGCTGTGATGCTCCCACCTTCCAATTGAGAGGGATGTGGAGACACTCGTGTGGCCTTCCCCAGCCCTCAGGTAGCAAATAGCAGGGTGTAGCTAGAACTCTGTGTTCCTACAAGGCAGAACCTCTCACCGTATCAGAAGAGAAGGCTCAATGATTGACCCCAGCAGAGCCAACTTAGCTCCACACAACCATGTGGGTAAAGCCCAGCAGTATCACCTTGTCCCCAATGATTTTCTAACCAGAGCACCCCAATGTGCTCAGAGGCGAGGTAGAGAGGAACATGGGATACCTCATAATTAAATGCTCACAGTGAACCCGAGGTGATGGGGGGAGGTCCAGGCGAAGCTGAGGGAATTTGAGGGTCTCCGGGAAAGAGGTAGGGGACCTTGACAAGCAGGCTGCATGTGAGTGACTGAAAATATAGAGGCAGCTACCTCAGACCGTGTCCACTGCTTTTTATTTATAAAATATATAATTGCATGTGTTTAAGTTTTATACAATTCATTAAAGCGAGGGTGGTAAGTGCTTTCCGATAATTAAAACACAGACAAGCCCATTCTCCGATTTGAGGCCATGAATAAAAGTGACACTTCGCCAATTGCACCTTGCTGGGTCACCGTTTAGCTGCAGCCGCGAACACCTCTCAGGTAATTGATTGCGGCTTGCCGTGGAAAAACAAATGCAGTAAGACTGATTTTATTGCTACTTATTATGCTTCGCTTTAGCATGGAAATTGGGGCTGCAAATGAAACAGGTTAAACCGTGGTTGGTGGAAAATGTAGTATTTAAAATAGGTTTTTTTTTTTTTTTTTTTTTTTTTTTTTTTTTTTTTTTTTGTTTTTTGAGACGCATTTGTGTGTAGGAGACTGCTGAGAGTGGGGCTAAGGCTACCACTTGGGGTAGAAGCTATTCTCAGGGCTTTGGCTCTAGGAGCCGTCCACCGCCTTGGTGCTGAGCTCATTGAAGGGCTGGCATTTGTCTGCTTTCTGCCTGCAACCTAATCCTGGCACCCAGCCCTGGTTCCTTCAGGAGGGTTCCCATTCTCTGATGTAGCCACTTCCCATTCTCACACTCTCATCTTCTGGCGAGAATGGGCAGAGAGTCAGGCCTTGGTCCTCCTAGGAGAGGTTGGTCCTGCAAGTAAGAGGATGGCTTGGCCATCCTGTTGAGAATGTGCTCTAGTTACAAGCAGGAAGCAGGATGTTCAGCTATCCATAGTGCAGGTTTAAAGGAAGAGAAACACGGATTTCAGTTAGGGGTAAGACCATGGTGCTTGAAGAGGTGATGGTGGCTTTACTGAAGTAGCAAGAAGAAGGTGCTGAGATACGTACTAGGAAGCCAGAGAGAAGGCTCAGTGGTTGAGGAACACACACTCCTCTACTAGAGGACCCAAGTTCAGTTCACAGCATCCAGACTTTACAACTGCCTGTAGCTTCAGGTCCAGGGTATCTGATGCCCTCTCTAGCTTTGTGAACACCAGCAATCTTGTGTTCACCTCCATCCCATCCACCTCCCCATATAATTAGAAATGAAATAAGTCAGAAGCTACACATTAGGTATGTTTCTAAAAAATATCTAAATAGAGTAGGCTGGTGAATCAATAGTGGGGCTGAAATAATGAGAGCCTCTGACGACACTCCAAATTGTCCTTTGAAGAATCCTGAAAGCCGGAGTTTTAGATCCTTTCCATGCATTGTCATTGGTTGGGGTATCAGTCTCTGCAGGACCCCCAGGGCTCAGTTTTTTGTCTCTGTTGGTCTCCTTTCAGAGCTCCTGTCCCCTCCAGGTCTTTCTATCACCCCCTTCTTTCATAAGATTACCTAAACTCTGCCCAAAGTTTGGGTATGAGTCTTAGCCTCTGCTTCAATGCCTCAATCAGTAGAGGCTTTCAGAGGCCATCTGTGGTATGCTTCTGTTCTGTTCACTGTCTTCTTCTGCTTCCAATGTCTATCACACTTGTCTTTCTGAATAAGGATTGAGCATCTTCCCTAGGGTCCTCCTTGTTATTTAGCTTCTTTAGGAGTATAGATTTTAGTATGTTTATACTATATTATATGGTTAATATCTCATAGACTCAGTCTCCAAGTGGGTCCCTAATAAGTGGAGCAGGGGCTTTCTCTGGCATGAACTCAGTGACAGGCTCTCTGATCACCTCCCCCTGAGTGATGCAGCCTTGCCAGGCTACAGAGGAACACAGTGCAACCAGTTCTGATAGGACCTGATAGGCTAGGGTCAAATAGAAGGGGAGGAAAACCTCACCTATCAGTGGACAAGGGAGAGGCTTAGGGGGAGAAGAGGGAGGGAGAGTGAGATTGGAAGGGGAAAAGGGAGGGAGCCACAGCCAGGATACAAATTGAATAAATTGTAATAAATGATAATGATAAAAAATTGTTTTTAAAAAGAGTCCTGAAAGCACAAGGATTCCGGCAGCAGAATCTGTAAGACTGATGGAGTATCTTTCTGGCAGGAAACAGGGGCTGACATTGTTTTTCAATGTATGAACTTGAAGATGCTTATGAGCTCTCCTAGCGTAGATGTCAAAAACACCATGCAGGGGACCACCGGGACAGGAGCAAGTGGGTATGTTCATTGGGGCTCAGCATGTCATGGGCAGCACCTAAAGCTGTTACGGTTGATGGCTACATGTCATGGGCAGGGAAACACTTGCATGCATAAACTTTAAAAAAATTAAAGCAATTTTTATAAAAGGTTTGACATGCTCTTTAAAATTATTTTGTGCGTATGGGTGTTTTGCCCACTTATATGTACGTGTACCAGATGAACACTGTGTGCCTTACGAGACAGGAAGAGTAGTATTCCATTATGTAAATGTGTCACACTTTCTGTATCCATTCCTCCTTTGAGGGACATCTAGGTTGTTTCCAGATTCTGGCTGTTACAAATAAAGCTTCCATGAACATAGCTGAGCAAATGTCCTTGTTGAATGCTGGGGCATCTTTTGGGTATATGCTCAGGAATGGTATAGCTGGATCTTGAGGTAATGCTACTCCCATTTTTTTTTTTTTTTTGAGAAAGCGCCAGATCAAAGACTCCCTGCTCAGATGTAGCCAATTGGTAGCCCAGTCTCCATTGTGAGTCCCCCTGTAAGGGGAGCAGGGGCTGCCTCTGTCATGCCTGTTCTTTGATTGCTTGCCCCTGGCGATGCGGTCTTACCAGGCCACAAAGGAAGAGGACCCAGGCAGTCCTGATGAGATTTGATAAGCTGTGGGCAGGTGGCAAAAACTCCCCCTTTCAGTGGACTAGGAGAAGAGGATAAGGCAGAAGAGGGAGGAAGGGTGGGACTGGGAAGAACTGAGGGAGGGGGCGTCAATCGGGATATATAATGAATAAATTGTGAAAAAATAAGACACAGGAAGAGACTGTTGGATCCCCTGGAACTGGAATATAGACAGTTATGGGCCATTATATGGATGCTATAAGTTGAACCCAAGTCCTCTGCAATGTGACAGGTGCTCCTAACCACTGAGAACCGCCCCCCAGTCCCTCCATAAGTCGTTTATAAGGACAGACTTTCGTATTTCTTAAAACAAAACAAAACAAAACAAAACAAAACAAAACAAAACAAAACACCATTCCTTCTAGGTTTTGGTGGGGGCTGTGTTAAATGTGTACATTTGCTTTGGCTGGTAGCTCTTGTACACATTTTGCTAAATTTATACTTAAGGTTTTCAAGTTCTCAAGGTGTCACTAGGGTATAATGCCCCATGTTCTGAATTTCAACGTTTTCCTTGGTTCATTGCAAATATTTTGGGAAATAGTTGAGTGTGGTACATTAGTTTTGGATTCAGCAACTTTGCTATAATTTCCTAGATCAGTTTCATAAATGTGTTAATAGACCCATTTACATTTTTTTCTGTTTAAAATGATTATATAATCTAAAAACAAGAGGTTTTGATTTCTTCCTCTACCACATATGTCTTATTACTTTTTCTTGTTGCATAAGTTCAGTGTGATACGGAAATGGAATGGAAATAGGAGGTATCTTTGGTTTGTTCTTGATCTAACTGAGAAATCCAAGTTTCTCGCCATTAGATATGAACGTAGCTGTAAAGTTTTCTAGTTTCATTTCATTTCTACTTTAATAGGAGCTTTTCTTTTCTTTTTAAAAAGAATATTGTAGTTTGTAAAAAAAAAAAAAGGCTTTCTTTTTTTAAACACAATTAATTAAAAGTTATTGTCAGTTCTTTGTGAATTTTATGCAGCGTATTTTAAGCATATTCATTCCTCCCCCAACTTCTTAGAGGGATCATTGTGGAAGAGGGAGCAGAAAAAAAATGCATTTCTGGCATTCATGCAGCCATATTGGGTGGCTACATTGTGAAGTACAGGGTGAAGTACACTGTGCAATTTTTGAATATTGAACTAACCTTGCCTGCCTAGAATCCCCACCTGAACACAGTCCCTGTGTTTTTAGAAGTGTATTGCCTAAGCTTCAGATATCTTAGAGATTGCCACTATGTCTGATACTTATTTTCCTTCAATTCCATGGTCTGAGAGCAGATATAGGATTTCTATTCTTTCAATTTATTTATGGCATAGAAAATGGTTTCTTTTGGTGACTACCCTGGTGAGATAAGTATATATGTCTTCCTGTTTTGGTGCAATTGACGGAAGTCAGTTATAGTCAGTTGATTATTGCTTCTGAGTTCAGCTTTGTCTTTGTCAACTCTCTGCCTGCTGGATCAGCCACATGGGACAGAGGGATGTTGAAGTCTCCACCTACAACTCCTACAAGAAAGAAAATTCATCCCTTCTTTTTTTCTTTCTTTTTTTTATGGAGTCTCTGGTTACACAGCTTAATAGTCTCCACATAGGTGTGCACAATTCTGAGCATTAATATTAAACATTTGTTTTTGTTGATTGATTTATGAGACAAAAATAACATTACGTTTTCCACTCTGGCCCTGAATTCATGATCCCCATCCCTACCTAGCTTGAAAACTGTTGCAATTACAGGAGCTCATCATATACCCAACTTAAGAATTGGCCTTTCATCATTGATCTCTCCCCCATTCCTGGTAACGTTTTCTTTGTTTTTTGTTTTTTTTTTTTTCTCAGTATGAAAGTAGACTGTTCCTGCATTGCTTTGATAATATCAGCATAGTGTATTTTCTTCTATCTTTTAATCTACATACACTTGACATTGAAAGTGGGAGTTATATATTTTATATGTAATTGGATACCAATTCTTGATCTACTCAAACAATCTTATCTTTTAATTAATTGAAATTAAGATAACCAGCTTTCACAGCAATTACTGGATTAGTATCATATAGGTTTGATTATTTTTCTACTCATTCACTTGGTTGTTTTTCTATTTTTCCTTTTTATCCCTTTTTTATGTCTTTTTTTGTTTTATCATTTTATATGACATTTTCTCTAATCTCTTAATATAGCATATATGTATATGTATTGGACATAAGTATATACAACTGAATGCCTTATTATTATCGCTAGTGAAAAAATTTACTTTTAATTGTGTGTATGTTTGTGCATGGGTGTGTGCACTTTAGTGTGGTTCTTGCAGAGGCCAGAGAGGGTGTCAGGTATCCTAGAACTGGAAGTACAGGAATCCAGTTGTGGACACCTGATGTGGACATTAGGAATTAAACTTTGGTCCTCTATAAAAGTTTTGGGACTCTTGTACAATCGCCCCATCCCCAAACACTGAATTTCTTAAGGCATTTTTTTGGGGGGGGGCATTGTGTTCGTCACTAAATTTATTTTCTTTCATAATTTAACTGCTTTTCTGCCTTCTGGTCTGCCTTGTTTCTGTTGAGAATCCTTGTGATAGTTTTAAACGAGCCGCCTGTATCTATGACATAACACTCCTTTCTTGACTTGGGTAATTTCATTGTGGGGTGTCTCTCTGTATGTCTTTGTCTTCACACTACTCAAAGCTTTATGTAGTTTCTTTAGTGTGGAGATGGATACTTTTGTAAGTTTTCAGGGACGATTTATTTTAATAGATTTATTTTGTTTGCTTTTTTTTTCCTATCTTCTTTCATCTGAAAATAGCTATTCCCATATATCAGTCCTATTAATGACATCATATCCCTCTGAGGGCTCCTTATTGTCTTCATTCCTTATTATTATATTATTTCTCACCTTTCCCAACTCACTGAAAAGATTTAGTTTTAAATTTGCTAAGTCTCTTTTTGGCCCAGTGGGCAAGTCTGTGGGACATTTTCTTAGCTGGTGTTTGATGTGGGAGATCCTAGCCCTCTGTGAGCAGTGCTGCTCCTTGGTGTGCGGTCCCAGAATGTACAAGAAAACAGGCTGAGTGATCCATGATTAGCAGCCAGCAAGCAACATCCCTTTACTGACTCTGCTTCAGTTCCTAAATTCAGGTTCCTGCCTCGAGCTCCTGCCCTGACTTCCCTTCCTGGTGAACTACAAGCTGTAAGATGGAGCAGAGCCTCCAATTTTTAACACGCTTTCGGTCATAGTGTTTATCATAGCAACAGAAGGTACCTGAGGACAATCTCCCCAGTACCCCTTCAGCTTGCTTTTTTCAGTTTCTCGTTTACTTTTTGCGATATAGCTCTATTCTCTCATGAAACCTCTTCCATGCAGCGTGAGGCTTCCAGTGTCACCCCCTTGCAGGCAGGTGCAGTCCACTCCCCAGTGACGGTGCCTGTCTCTAGTCTAATGGTCTCCATTCTGAGTCTCTGCTAGGCTGTCTTCATTTTTATTATTACTCACAGCAACGAGAAACCATAACGGCACTAACAAACTTTCTCATTGCTGTGATCAAATACTTGACAAAAAAAAAAAAAAAAAAAAAGAAAGACTTAAGGGTCTGGCTCCCTGTTTGAGGTTCCAGCCCATCAGGGCAGGGAAGTTATGGTGGCAGGAGCTTGAGGCAGCAGGTCACACTTTCATCTGTAGTCACAAATGCTGCTGCTCAGCTCACTTCCTTCTTTCCATTTTTGTTTCTGTTTTCTATTTTTAATCCAGTGGGGTCCCTAGCCTATCAGATGGAGTCAACCACAGTTAAAGGGGGGTCTTATTGCCTCAGCTGAACCTCTCTTGGATAAACTATTACTGACCCATCTGTATGTGTATCTCCTGAGTGATTCTAAATTACACCAAGCTGAGAATGAAGACTAACCATCACAAGGATCATGCCATGCCATGCCCTGGTTAATACACTGTTTCACTCTTTGATATCATAAATTCAGTAAGACACAGTGTTTCAGTAGCCTTTGGGACTCACTGATCCAAGGAGGATTCTTCCCGGTTGTCTCTTCTTGCTCTATGTAGCATGTGCTTACCATATGGGTCTGGTGGAGCGGTAGGACTTTTTATGACTTAGTATTATATCCCTCCTTATTTTCAAGGGCACTTTAGGCTCAGAAACTTTGCTTTAGATTGTGTTAGCCTCTTTGGGGATAGAATTGGAGGACCATATTCACATGGATTATTTTTTGTCATGGGAAAGCTCCAGTTTCAAATCTTTTTGGCCACTTCTAGTATGAACATCTAACCCTATGAGCTCATTCTGAGGCCCCCGCATCCTCAGCTTTCCCTGTGGGTTACCTCTGGGTGGGGGTGGGGATGAGGAGAGCCTAAGTTTTTGACCACACTCTCAGATAATTTAGCTGATGAAACTTGTACCCAGGGGAGATGAGAAATTCTTGCAGCCTACGGATTGTCCTTCTCTGCGTGCTACATGTGACTTGAAGGCTTAAAGGACTGTCCTTGTGGCCACAGATACCTGGAATGGAATGTCTGTCATACTGACAGAGGGGAGACAAGGTGGTGAAGTCTCAAGTGTTACAGACTTTTACTCTTCTTATAGATATTTGGTAGGTTGTATTGAGATTTCTGGGATTTTTGTTTTAATCCCAGGTGTGGGATATAGGGCTGCTTCAGATTTCCATAGCAGCTGACTACGATTTGCCTCATGCTTGGGTAGGAGTGTGATTGTGCCAGCTGCAGATAGTTACTCTGATTGTGTGATTATTTGGGATTCTGGGGACTTTTTAGAGGGTATGTAAATGCTAGGGCCCTGAGAGGCTGGTGGGTAATTGGTAGGTTGTTGGTTATTGCTGGTCATGGTTTGTTAAGTATTCCTGTGCAAAGGAGAAACAACAAGAAGAAATTAGATATTCAGGCAGCAAAGATTAAACTTGCCCCAAGGAACTTGATGTCCCTCATAATCAGGAAGTAGTCTAATGATGTTACCCCCCTGTTTGACCACTGATTTTATTCAGAGCTCTCTTTCCTTTCCTCTCTATCCTTTTTTTCCCTCTCTTATCTCATGTTGGGGCATTGAAAGGATGAAAGAAAAAGGGTGGAGAAGGGTGGATAAAAGAACCCACAAAGTAGCTAAAGACGAGCTACAGTAGGTATTGTGGATAAATGTGTTTTCATTTGCCCAATTCTCTTAGAAAAATTTCCAGAAACTTAAATTGGTTGTTTAAAAATTTTCCATGGTGTTGCTTGTTTGTCTGGGGAATGGATTTTTGAGGTTCCTTATGCTGCATTCTATAAGCCCCTAATTGCCTTTTAACACTCTTCCCACTGTCAGTAAGTTAAGACAAGCATTCTTGAGGGAATGGGCTAGAGATATTTAAAGAACCCAGAGCTGGAAATCTCCTGAGAATGAAAGGTAATCAGGAAGAGGGCTGCCAAAAACCAGAAAATTCAGCTTGGCATGTTTTGATTGCCAATGGCATCACTGGTGGGAAATTTGAGGGCTGAGATGCGTATGCCTGGAGCTTTAGGGCATGAAACCATAGCTTAGTGTTGAGGTTCAATGGAGGACAGCCAGACCATTCCAAGGCTATTAATCCTAAGCATTGCAAACAAAAATACCAGCAAGCTTCCAGGGCCTGGCTCAGATGTCAGCGTTGACACAATAAGAGCCAACAAGTCTTCACCAAAAGCCAAATGAACTGTTCAACATTCCTCAGGGAGTATAATGTCAGGATCCAGAGTGAGAGCCACAGAAACAGGAAAGAGGAGGAAGAGAAAAAAAAATAGAAGGATGGAGAAAGGGAGAAGGAGTCTGAGAAACTTGATCCAGGGTCTCACCCTCTAAGCCAAATGGTGGCCAAAGACAGAAACAGCCAGGTGGTCTCAGCAGTTATTGGATCCCAAAGATACCACCTGCTATGGATATCTGTGTTCTCCACAATATAGAGAACGTGTGATGTCTTGACTCTGGCCACACCCCTTCCTTACTGACTTTGAGGACCTTCAGAAGAAATAAGCTGTCTCTTCCCTGGCTCCAGGCACCAAAGACTCTGAAATCAAACCTCAGATGGGAGGACCACTGAGGAGGCCATTTGCGGTTTGGAACATGATGCAGTCTGTGGGAGCTTGTCACTGGGTTGTTGATGGATGAGGAAGCCGGTGGTGGTACAAGAATGCCAACAGATGCTGGTTCTGCTTCTTAACAGAAGCAAATACTCTTATCACAGCATTCATGCCCTTCTGAAAGCCATGGTAATAGAGAATAGACACTGAATGTGTGCATGGGTGAGGACAGAGACATTGGGAATGGATATCTTTTGGGGATCAGTACAAGCAGCTAGAACACAAAAAAAGCATGTTGTCTTCTTGCCTGTGAAAGTTCACGATCAAGGGCCATACCCAACATGAACCATCTTCTCAGGAACAGGGAGGATAGCCATGCTGGAAAATGTGGTCTTGGATTAGTGACTTGGGGTTCGCCCCTTGTCTCTGTTGTATGGATCCTTCCCTGTGGTGGGAGGGCTGTCCTTTAGACTTGGCATGTTTACAGCATCCCTTGGCCTATGCCTGCTAGGTGCTGGATGAACCCTTCCTCCTACCAGTTACCACAACTGTAAGAATCTCTAGCTGTTGCCTGATGAGGTCTGGAGACATGGAGACACAGCTGCTGCCAGCTGAGGCCAGGGGATGACTAAAGAGTGTCCTATTGGTGTGGACTAGAGTACAGTCATCCCAACGTCTGCTGCTTCAGGTCATGTGAATCAAATGGGTTTTTGTTGTTGTTTTTGAGACAAGGTTTCTCTGTGTTGCCCTGGATGTCCTGAAACTCACTCTGTAGATCAGGCTGGCCTCAAACTCAGAGATCTGCCTGCCTCTGCCTCCCAAATTCTGGGATTAAAGGGATGTATCACCATCCCAAATCAAATGGTTTATAATAAATAGGGCCAATACATAGGGAAATGAATGAGCATGGAAGACAAAGTTGGTCTCCCCAAAGCTCATGTGTAATCCAAGTGAACCAGTGGTCAGAGGTGGAGACATGGAGTCCTGATTGCTCAAGAATGCTCCGACCTCAAAATGGGTTATTCCTTAATAAGCTTTTGTGATGGTTAGTTTTTGACTCAAACTAGGGTTATCAGAAGAAAGAACTGAGAACTTGAACTGAGAATTTGCCTCAGTGGTGGTGTTCAGATGCAGGAGGGGCTAGTCCAATGTGAGTTGTGTCACTCTCAGGAAGGTGGTCCTAGGTTGTATGACAAAGCAAAATGAACAAACAAGGAAGTCGTGGAGAACAAATCTTACGGATTCCTCTATGGTCTCTCCCGACTTCGTGCCATGGCTTCCCTTCATGACAGGATATAACCTGTAAGATGAAATAAACGCTTTCCTTCTGAAGTTTGTTTTTCTCTGTCTTTTATCATAGCAACAGAGAAACAAACTAGAACAGCTTTGAGGATGGGCTTTGCTATGATCTCTGTCTGTCTCTGTCTGTCCATCTTTCTCTCCTTCTCTTTTCCCACCACCTCCTCCTTTTTTTTTCTTTCTTCTCCTTCTTCTTTCTGACTGCTATGAGGTAATCAGATTTGCTCCATATCATGATGCTCTCTGCCTTGCTACAGGCATTAATATAGTCAGGCAGTTGTAGACTGAAGTTATGGATCAAAATAAACTTTTCATGTTTTATGTTGACTTTTATCAGGCATTTTATTATGGCATGAGAAAGCTGGATCATATTGGGAATGGCCAAACAGATCTGTTGGTTTCTAGGGCCTATTTAATTGTGGGTACAAAATAGTCATAGTTTTTAGTTTATCATCATGGGTTATAGTAAAGGTTCTGTGTAAAGCACGGTGGATGATGTGGTGAGGTCCATGGCGGAGAAGACTTTTTGCTGTGATGATGCAGGAACATGATGCTAAGATTATATACAAGCTTGGAACATTTCCTTTCATTACACAGAGAGGTTAAGTAACTTGTCCATAATCACACAGCCTACAGTACTGATGCTGGATTTTGGTCAAGAAATACAATATCAGCTTAGTCACCAGAGCAGAGAAAGCCACTTACCCACTGTAGATGGGTGAGATTAGGAGACCAGGGGAGGGACCTGCGTGCCGACTGTGATGAACAACCACATTGGTGACATGGGGGGGGGGGAACTCATGGGCTGCACTGTTGTTCACTTGAAAGTTACAAGAAAAGAAAAAAATCCTTTTTTTTTTCATTTCTCTACTGATTTATGCTGCGACCTCCTCTCACAGTCTTTGGTAAAGTAAAAATCAAACAAGGATATGGTATTAGCTTTGTTTCTCTTGTTGTGTTAACGTGTCCCAATAAAAAGAAAGCAACTTCTGGGAGAAAGGGATTATTTTAGCTCACAGTTCCAGGGTACAGTTCATTCCTCTGGGACTGGCACAGCAGCAGGATCCTGTTACAGCTAGCCACACCACATCCGCAGTCAAGAGTCAGAAGAATGAATGCATGTATGGTTGCATTCTGCTGACTTTTCTCTGCTCAATAGACCAGAGCCCCAGACCAGGCAACTCTTCATCCACTTTCAGGGTAGGTCTTTCCATACCAAGTAAGACAATCCAGTAGAGACCATCCCTCTGACAGGCTCACAAGCCAGTCTGATCTAGACAATGTCTCATTGAAATTCCCCTTCTGGGTGACTCTAGATAGTGTCAAGGTGGCAGTTGGAATGAATCACCATAGACCTGGACCAAGAAGTTAAGGACCGTGCCAGCTCTTGATGATGGCTGCCTTTCTGCTTATTCTTCCTGAAGTATCTTCATCATTTTGGTTGCCCCTCCGCTTGTGTGAGTGCTGGGGTTGGTGACAATGGTGGTGACTGAGTTCACACCTCTTTCAGGTTGCACTGACAATTTGGTGTGAGTCAGACCCTTAGCAGAGGTGTATGCTGATCCTCAAAAGCTTTCCTGGAGATCTTGGTTTGTCTTGGCACCAAGAAAAAAATAGACAATATCATGTTATATTAAAACATACTCCAGTGAGGGTTTTTTTTTATTTTACATTAAAAAGATAAGACTTAGCTGTTCCTCTGAAAAAGTGTCTTGAATTTCTTTGCCTTTCTAGGAAAATGTGAGTGAGAGTAATCAGGCTTAGAATAAAGGAACTGAGCAGAAGGAAACATATTATTTCTCAACAAAGGAGCCAGGCCCCAGTCTGTAGCCCACCTCTAAGCTCCAGGGCCCAGTGAGCAGTAACTGGCACCCAGCCCAGAAAAGCTCAGCTCCTTTCAAATGGCCGTGAGCAGAAGAGCGTTTAAGATGCTGCTGTATTCTAGTAATTTATTAATGGTATCACGTAGCAGGTGTTGGCATCATTTTGGCCTAGTGCTTCTTACAGAAGAGCTCGTTCCTTCCAAAGTTTATAAGCTTAAAATAAAAGCTAGAGAGGAAATGATTCCTGGGAAGAAGCAGGTCTGCTCTTCCAAACAAGTGAATGTTCTAGAAATAAAAGTCTGATGGGCAAGGAGGCAACTCATGCATCTCCAGAATGGCCATCTCAGGAGCAAAATCTGTATAGACATGACTCATTCCACACAGTAGAACTTTTACCTAACCTAAGCTCCGAAACCCCATGGTTGGACAGATTGCCATGGACCCAGGGCTGTTGGGATCTGAACTTCAGTGGGAGAGTAAATGAGTCGTCACGTGACAATAGTGGACAGGAGGGCTAGAGAGCAGAGGGAACAATTCATGCAACCTCATAGGCACCCTGTAGAGAATCCAAACATGTGGGAAATAAACAAGTGAATGAGCAGGGTGGGGGTCTGGGCTTGCCAGGTAGGTCATGTAGTATATGCTAGCAGCTAGGCAAAGCTTACTGTATTTGTGCCATACAGCAAGCTCATTCTCCAAAAGCTTATCAGTCCTCATGCTATCTTATGAAATCACACTATACTACCAAAGATTAATAATTAGGAGGGGTCCATGAGACTGACTCGAGGTCAGTTTTGCCTACAAGTAGTAAAGCCTAGGCTACAACCTAAAAGTCTGGCTTTAGAGTACTTTGTCTACAGAAAACTGGAGTGATCCTGATAAACAGCCCGTGACAGTGCTAAGCAGTGAGCACAGTGGGACAGTGTGGGCTCTGTTAGCTGCCTGGGATAGGAGGTCAGAGTGAGGTATACAGTTAGACAGAAAAGCAAGGAGGAATGGAGATGAATTACTGGGTGGGTGGATGAATGGAAGGACAGATGAACATACAGATGGATGGATGGATGGATGGATGGATGGATGGATGGATGGATGGATGGATGGATAAATGGATGGATGGATGGGCAAGTAAGTAGAAATGTGAATAAATAAATAGATGGACAAGTAGATGAACAGGCAGAATTTTGGGGTAGGAAGATGGAAGCATGAGTTGATGGGTGGGTAGAAAGAGATAAGTGGATGAATGGATGATAGATGAGTTTGTGGGAGGAGGGATAGACAAATGAGGGATGGGTGGATGAGTGAAATGTAACCAATGAAATGTAATCAATGAAAACCAACCAAATAGATGAATTAGACCCTGTTCAAACAGGCACATAATGGACCCAGTTGGAATTCTACACATACCTTCTGCTTCTCCCCATGCTCCAAGCTGTGTGGCATATGTATTAACTGCACAGGTGTGCCATGTAGAGCAAACAGATCTTGTGTTTCTGTTTCTCTTCCATAAAAGTTCAGTTCTTATAGCAATCCTGGGAGTAAAAGAATGTCCTCTACATTGTGTTAGTACGTGTTACTTTTTTTTGAGGCAGGGTTTCTCTGTGTAGCCTTAGCTGTCTTGGAACTCATTTTGTAGACCAGGCTGCCCTTGACCTCACAGAGATCTGCCTGACTCTGCCTCCTGAGTGCTGGGATAAATTAGGCATGAGCTACCATACCCTGCTTACATTACTTTCTTAATGTAGTTTTATTTTATAACTGACTTTGTGTGAATTATCTAAAATAAAAGCAATAATGGACAGAAGTTTGAGATATATGTGCTGTTTCAATGAAACATTCAAGCATGATTTTAAATAAAATCTGCATCCTAAGATTCTTGCTATGTTGGTCTGAGTCCATGGGACTGCAGGTCTGTAGGTGATACTGCAACTTTCTCCATCAGCACTGTGGTGATAAATACTGATCTACTTGCCAGAATCTAGAATCGCCTAGCCTTGGACTTGCCTGAGGGGGATTAACTTTATTAGGTTAACTGAAGTGAGAAGACTCAATCTACAAGTGGGTGCCACCACCCCCTTGACCAGGGTCCTACAGAAGGAGAAAGTGAACTGAACACCCCCCACTTTCTTTCTGCAGATGCAGTTGATCACTACCTCAAGGTTCTGTTGGTTTGCTTTCCCTGCTGTGATGGATGGTAAACTTGAACTGTGAGCCAGAATAAGCCCTTTCTCCTTTATGCTGCTTTTTTTTCAGGGTATTTTATCACACCAATGAGACAAGTTCTCTGCCCTTCTAAATGCAGCTTCATTCTTGGCAATATCCAGTGGGACAGGCCCTTTGGGAAACTGAGGGCCCCAGAGAGTGAACAGGACATGGAAAAAAATTCTCAGAGGAAGTCTGGGGAGGCAAAAGCTGTTGTCAAGTTTTAGGGTTTGAGGATTGGGCTAGCACCTAGCACAGAGCGCTGCCAGGGGGACGAAGAAAGGGACCAGGTATTCTGAATGGACACCAGACCCTGAAAAGATCCTAATCACAGTACTTCACTGGTGCAAGCTAGCCCTTCCCTTGGGGATAGTCACAACGCAATGACCTGAAGACAACCCTTCCCTGCTTTCCTTCTGTGGCTGAACTCAGCAGTGCCCCACAGCTTGACCAACTAACTGGCTCCCTTCTTAAGCAGGCCTCTAGAGGAGACCAGTGCCCTGGCCTTCCCTCCCCTTCATTTATTTGCTCAGCATCCTCGGTCTTGGCTCCCAAGGAACCATCATCTCTGGCTCTGAAGCCTCTCTGGCTTTTGAGCTAACAGACAATTTTGGTTGCCAGGCAACTGCTGATTTTTCATAACCAACAAGCCTGATAACCCCCATGATAAATTCATCAGGGAGCTACGTAGCATTCCTTGTCACCAAATGCTGCTAGAGCCCCCAAATTGTTGCTTTGTGAGCAACTCTGGAACCCTCAGTTAGGCAGCACCTGACACAAACTCAAGATTAAGACCCCAGGGAGGGTGGCAGGGTGTACAAAAGAGACAGTGTCTGCCCCCTGCATCCCTTGCCAGATGCTAGCAACTTGCCATTTGAAGTAATATGATACTGACATACTGGGAGGAGTCCTGTACCAAGATGAATTTGATTCTATATGGGACACCTGTTAGGCTGCCCTCTTCTTTCCTGGCTCCTGCCTCTGGGCAGGAAGAAAGGTCACCTGGACATTGATGAACAGTTTCCTGAAGGTCTGGGAGCACAACTGCAATCATCTGGGGAATAAGCAGTAGCCCTTTAACCCTTTGTCCCCCTCCCCCCATGCACACTGGCAGCTCTACAGGAGCTGGCCTGGGCCTCAGGGCTTCTCAACACCACTGGTGTCTGAGCCAGTGATTAGCTGGTGGGCTGTGGAATGCTGGCACCCTGCTTAACCATTCTGCTATGTAGCTCACACTCTGCATTTTGCTCTCAAGAATTGGTGTCAAGGTGCTCTCTGATTATTCCACCTGCCCTTCCTGCCTCACACTGTGATTTTTTTTTCTAATTGTTATTTTTTGCAATGACAGAAAACCTTCATCTACTTGTACCCATTATAAACCCATCAGCAGTACCTTCCCTCTAGGAATTCTGTCACTGCTTTGGTAAAGTCCTTCTGGGGAGAAGATGGGAAGATTGGGGAAGCAAGAGATTTCTCAGCGATTTGTGGTAACCCTCTATGTTCTAATGTTCATCAGGACATCCAATCTTGCAAAGTTAGTCCAGTGAGGACCTGGGTATCCTCACATAGAGAGATCCACCCATGGGTAGGGCAGTCTGCAAAGAGCTGAGGTTCTCATACCTCATATGCTATGTGCCCCAAAGCCCCTATTAATAGCAAGAAGGCACAAAGACGCAGGTAGGAAGGCTTGTGGTGGGGAATGGAGTTCATGACTGTATGTTGTGTGACTGGGCTGAGGTGCCGTCTCAGTATCCCACAGGGGATCCAAAAGCCATTCTTAGAGCCTGAGACATATTTGAGACAAACGAAGGAAAGCTGACATCACAGGAGAATAGCAAATTTGTCTCAGTGATGCCATGATAGACAATGTGAGTGGCTCAAAGATTAATTGGACAAAACCCAGTCCTCAGTGTGTATCTTGGTGTCCTGAGCTGCAGTAGCACATCAGACAGTCTGGGTAACTTAAAGTGACAGACACTTTCTCAAAGGTTGGAGCCTGGAAGCCGAAGGTCAAGGGTGGCCTTACTCAGGCCCCTCTCTTTGACCTGCAAATGCTGCCTTCTCTTTGTGTATTCACATGGCTGTCCTTCTGTGTGTATCATGTAAGGACACAATCATATTGGGTTAAGTTAGCCTTGAAGACCTCACTTTATCTAATTTACCTTCATTAAGCCTTTATCTCTAATATACTCTTGTTCTGAGGTCATGGGGGCAGGTCTTCAGCATGTGAACTTGGGCAGGACATAGTTTAGTCCGTGACATGAGGTCTCAGGCAGTATTTCTTGTATCATGGATGATGGGGTGATTTAACAAGCTATGGAGAAGGACCACAGCACCCTGCCAGCCCCCTTGTCTAGCAGGCTTTCATCTGCCCAGTCTATAAGGACATGATATGATTGCCTATGTCAGAAATCTCCACTTCAATCTTAAACTCATATTCCTAGAACCCTGGTCCATGTCAGGATCCTTCCTTCAGGGCATTCTCCACTCCCCTTCCTCTTCCTCTATTTCTCTTGCTCCTCACCTCTTTTTATCCCCTCTGTCCCATATAGTGCAATGTCAAGCAGCCATATCCAATCCCTGCCTCTCTCTCTCTCTCTCTTACACATGCACCTCGCAAAGCCTCCATCCTGGAATGACAGATCTTTGTGCTCTTCGAAATCAAGATTGCTTTTCTTTCCAACACAAGCATCAATGTTGTTACTCCTCTGCTTAGGATCTCCACTGTTCCATTTGCCATCAGGATCCAATGTGCTCTGGTCCTCTTGACCAGGAACATCTTGTCTCAGAGGTCTGTTGAGTCAGGTTCCTGGATGAAGGCTGCTTGGATATTTCAGGGGTTATAACTGGCTCAGGACAGCAGCAGAGAAATTCCCCCCAGTCAGGCTGAAAAGAAGTTCAGCCAGTACCAGCTGGTCTGGCCATGCCCAAAGGGGTTTTAGAATCCAGGAACCAGTTGTTTGAGGGAGTTTAAGGCATGCTGAAGCAGATCAGAGAAGTGCTTCAGAAGTGCACGTCACTGGCAACAAAGGTCACTCAGCATGCGGGCTTGGGAGGCAGTTTTGATTCTGTGTGCCTCTGGTTACAAGCTTACCTCCTTGTGATGACAAGGAGTCTCTTTGCACTCTCCTCAAGACTGGGGATCTCCACATTTACCTACAATGATAAGGAGGGCTTTGTATTCCTCCCATGATACTGAGGGGTCTTTCTGACCACCTCCATGGTGACAAGGAGTCTTGGTGCTTTTTCATGGTGATAAAGGATCTCTGCCTTTCATTAGGAGAAGTGGTCTCCACATACACTCAGGACAACAAGCTGCCTCTATGTGACCTCTTAATGACTGCTGGTATCCATGTCTCTCACAGAGATCCCCTCATCACCACAATGAGAAGAAATCTCTGTGTCCCTTGGTGGTAAAGAGAGATCATTACATTCCTCATGAAGATGAGGGGGTCTCTCTATCCCTTATGGAGAAGAGGAGTCCCCACGTCCCTTATAATCATGGGACATACTTATGTCCCTTATGATGCTAGATATGTAACCCAGGACAAAACTTGGTCCGGCTGGACCCTCACATGACAGGGATTGGGGTTACCAGTGCTTATCCACCACACAAGTATGCAGACACTCTGGGATCACCTCAGGGTCTTCAAGGGTCATTATGGATTTGATGAATCCCAGGTGGACTATAAGCAATATGGAGTTTCAGATGACCAGATGTGCCTGTAATAACACTGTGGATCTTATGTTTCATCCTTATTCAACAAAGCCTCCAGAGCCTCACCACTCATCTTTCCTTAGAACACAGTCACATGTGTTTTATAAAGATATCAGAGGCTGAAATGATTGTCAGATGCACATAATGACACAATAACAGTGTCCTTATGAAATGAAAGGGATTAGGACAATTAAAGGAGGCAGAACATGGTGGGCCATGCCCTCTAGCCCCAGGTTGGCTCAGGAATAGCCTACCTGGTGGATATAAAATGTTAGAGGGATGGTGAAGCTGATGGAACTGATCCTCTGCTCTTTCTGAGGGTTCCACCTCCAGGGAACTGCAGTCTGCCTTCCCAAGGGATGACACTGTTTGATCACATTTTCTCTCAGTGACAACCCACAGAGGCTTGTAAAAACCACAGCACAGAATGATTTATTATCTTGGATTATCCACCACCCCCATCTTCTCTGCGTCTGGTTGCACAGAAACCCAGAGCCAAGCTCTCTAGCTCCCTGCAGCGGCAACGGCATCCTGAGCTTCTAGAAAGAACTGTACAGTCAGCAGAAAAGGTAGCTCCAGAGGCACCTGAGGAGGCTACCCAGCAGTAAAGGCTTTGGGGGTACTAGTGAAAGGAAGCACATAGAATATAGTCCCTGAGAGTTTTAACTTGGGTACACTACTCTCATAATCAGCAGCTTTTGCTGACATTTTGGGAGGCTGAGCACACTGGAGCCTGAAGCTTAGTGAATAGAGGGTTAAAGAAGCAACAGGCTTGATTCCAGGTAGTCGGTTAGTTATGAAGAGAGGCAGTGAGAGCCTCTCCCGGTTCTGGGCTACTGTCAAATGAAGCTGGGTATGATGGTAGCCAAAGAAGGCCTAACGAATGAGACTCTCCCACGCAACATAGTCAAAGACACCTCTTAATTTCTTTTTGTATCTAAGGCTGAGGCATAGCAAGTCTGTATCCCCTACTCCTCTTGCGGTGGCCTGAATCCTGCTCTGACAAACTTCAGGAAGTGCTGACATGGGGTCTAGCACATGAGAAGAGGTCCTGAGATGCAATGAGAAAACTTAGAGCAACAGACCAAAAAGCTAGGTGCCTTCACAGGCCTCTCATCCACACATACCAAATGTTGGAAAGTAACCTGAGATGGCATAAGGAGGAAGCCACTCTGGGTCATAGTCAGGGTAGGTCATTTTCAATGGGAACACCCCCACAGTGCCCAGATCATCCAGGGTGTCATTTGTGTCAGCAGCTCCCGTGCCTTACACACTGTTCTCTTCAGAGCAAGCCCTCTGCTGTCTACCCGAGTTTCTGGGAAGCTGACCTCACAGAGATCAGGATTCAGGCAGGTGGGACCATGTGAGAGCCAGCTCTCCCTGGAGTAAGCCTTCTCAGCCCATAACTGGTCTCTTGGGAGTAAGGGTGTTCATAGTGTCTTCAAGGACCTGCCTTACAGTTTTGGGTAATAGCTCAGCTTCTAGCCTTTGTGTCCCAGCCAAGAATCTTTTACATACATACTTATGTGTAGTTTAGCCCCAAAGTGGGTAAACCAGAAGGCATAGGGTTAAACCCTAGGAAGTGACATAACAGTTTCTCTGTGCCAGCAGGTCAGGACAGCTGACTACCAAGTCAGGTGTATGGCACGTGTGGCATGAACTGATGGGACAAAGCCAAGCCAGTGACCCTCCAGGTCCATCTGGGGGCAATCTGAGTTGCTAAAGGGCTTCGGACAACATCAGCACCAGGCACTCATAGAGAGGAGTGTACAACAGTTTGCTGTTTGTATTTTGGAGGTTATTGGTGATGCATTTTGTGAAAATAATGCAAGACACAGTTGCTCAAAAGCAGAACTATAAAAAGAGAACTGACTATTTAACACTAATAGAAGCCAGAGTGTATGTTCTAGGAGACTAAAAATTTACACTTTGTAAAATATCCAAACACACAGAGCAGCTGTAAAAACCAGTTGGAAAAGCAAGTATAAATGGAATTGTAGTCAAAGCCCTTGGCAGGCAAGAGACACCCCCCACTGCAGAGGAAGTGAATAATCATATCTCAGACACCATTCTACATGAGTGACCAAGTATGTGACCATTGCAGGAAGTGCTCAGACACGGATAGCTCCAGACTTTATGATTTAAAGATGAGGTATGAATCGCTGAGGTGGGCTCATACAAGTTTATCTACACCAGGCCATACAGAAAACTTCACTATGGCTAATAAGATAAGCAATGAATTTTATAATACAATCTCGGGCACACAGACCTTTCCAACCTTGATGGGTGACACTTTGCAATGTCAACTCTAATGCCCAGTGTAAGGGATACATTGCTATTGTCCATTTTCATTATGAGATGCACTTACATCTCATTAGAGAACCACACATAATCAGGAGGCATTATGCCTGTTTCTTCCATTGCTGGCAACTGGCACCTACTTGCCTGGGTGATTTCAGTTCATCTTGGGGTTGAAAAGTCACAGGCACTCTGCTAAGTCTCTGAGACCAAGTATCAGAAAAGGAGGAAATGTCTAGCCCTAGGCTATACATTAGGAAAGACTCTGTGTTCTGAGCCATGAGGGGGTGTGGTGGGGACTTTGTTCTGAGCCATGAGGGGGTGGGATGGGACTTTGTGGGTGGCTATGCTAGGCACAGAGAAGATTGTACCTCCATGAAGAACTCAGACAATGAAGAATTCAGAGGGCAGATAAATGCAATTAGGAATATAAAAGCCAATGTTTTGTGCCAGATCAACACACCAAGCTGCTTTATTATTATTATTATTATTATTATTATTATTATTATTATTATTATTATTATTATGGCTTTTTCTCTAAGCTGACACCCAGCTTACCAAATTATGAACTAAACTGCTTCCTTTTGGGTGGTCTGAGTCTCCAGTATTCTTATTATGAGGTGAGGATCTCACATTTGTCAGAGAAGTGTGGTGTCTGTAGATAGAGCACCAAGCATTTCTGCATGTGAGCCCCAAAGACATGATGTCCTAGTTGACCTTTAACTGTCAACTTAGCACAGCTTTGAGTCATCTTAGAGGGAAAAGCCACAAGTGAAGAATTGTCTGGGTCAGACTGGCCTGTGGGTTATTGTCTTGACTGTTAATTGATGTAGGACACAGTCTACTGTGGGCAGAAACATTCCCTACTCAGGTGGTTCAAGGTTGTATAAGAGAACTAGCTGAGCATGAGCCCGTGAGTGATCTGCCAAGAAGTGTCTCTCTATAGTTTCTGCTTCAAGCTCCTGCTTGAATTCCTGCCCTGACTTCTCTCAGTGATGGACTGTGAACTGGAAGTGTAAGCCAAGTAAACCTTTTCCTGCCTTAAGCTGCTCTTAGCCAGCTTATACGAATATACATTTGCAACTTTGAAATGAAAGAAAATTTAGCTGAGAAATTTGGGGAAATAATGAAAATACCAGATAATTCAGGAGAAAAGGGAGTGGTAGGAATACTCAGAGTGGGGAAGCAGCGGAGTTAATCACAGCTCATTGCACAGTGCGCTCAAAAAATTAAAACCAGAGTGCCTACAAACTCTAAACAGGACATAAGCTAAAACAGGACTGTAGGAAGGGAGGAGGTGCTGATTTGCATATTCAGATCCTGCATGGTTGTAAACAGATTCTGGTAAACTGGAAAAACTTGACAAATGGATGCTATTTCTGAAGCCAGAAATGATCAAGTGGATTCTAAGAGTTAAAGTGTCCCCAAAGCAATCACTCCCCCCCCATTTTAGGCCCAAAGCTTGACACCAAGAGGCTTCTGTAGGGGCCAGGAATTGATTCTCCTCTGTGAGGAAGGGTTCTGTAGACAGAGAGAATATTTAATGGTGTGTGGCACGTGAGTGGCTAGAGAAAGGGGTAACCTCTACCTCCCTCATTTCTGTACACAGCATTCCCCCCACCCCCGCCGGCCATAAAGCCTCCTTCCTCCCTGTCTACAGACAGGATGGACACAGTTTGCAGGTCTCTCTGTGCCCAAATTCTCTCTGGAGGAACCGTCTCTGTAATCATGAAGCCCTGTTTGTTCCCAGACACCCATTGTTCTTTTTTTTTTACCTGCCTTGTACACAAACTCTTCTTAAAGGCATGTGCTGTGAACACCTGGAGTGGCCACCCTCCCCCATCTGAAGGACAAGGAATGCTCAGCAGGTCACACTCAGCAGTGTCTCAGCCATCCAGCCACCTGCTGTCCAATTCCACCAGGTGTTTTGCTCCACTGCCTTCGCTCACGGGTAGGTTCAGGTTCAGACAATTCTGCGGTTCAGGGCCTTGGGACTTTTCTTTCCATTTTCTCCTAGTCTCATAGCTCTTAAGAAGGCCGAACTGCAATTCACTCAGCCATGAAATAGAGCCACAGTTCTAATGTGACTCTCCCACTTGTGTGCATGGAATCATCCCAGCTCCGGATCCATGGCTGCCTGGCAACTGGCATGTGCACAACGTCTGCTGCTGGCTTGCTTGAAGGTACACAACTCCACGTGATGTCTCTAGCACAGTCCCTCTGGGAGAGCTGAGCAGGGGGGGATGCATCTAAGTGATAAATGAGAACCCCCCTTCCCTCGTTTATCTATGTTCTGCTTTTATTTAATGATAAAGGAAATTTGCTAACACCGGATTGAGCAGGTATGGTAGACTAATCACATGGGCCCACCTTTTCCCACCACGCTGCATCTCTTGCTGTGGCAGCTTCCTCAGGAAGAAAGCTGTGGAATGTGGCTGGGTGCTGCACCAGTGAAATGAGAGAGGCTATTTGTGAAGGAGCAACAGCGGGGAGATATTTCCAGCCTGCTGAGCCTCACGACTCCCCTGAAAGATGCCTGGGAGCTTCCGGCAACTTCTTCAGCATTGCATGTGAATGCGAACACTCTCGCTTCTCCTCATCACCCAAACCATCTCATTTGTCCTCCTGCCAGGACTCAGCATCCTGATGGCTCTCCTGTACTCATAGGAGTGCTATTGTTTCTATTTCAGAGTGGTAGCTTCTAGACTCTTCCAGAAAAAAAATTTTTCAGATGCCATTAAAGAGGAATATTTAAATGGCTGTAGCCTGATGGGGCAGTGTTTGAGAGTTGGGATGCCTAGTAGCTTTTACTTTGCAGGGCTGCTTATGTCTTATGTTCCAGAGACATGTGCATAGAAGCCATAAGGTCTTAGAGATGGACACTTGCTAGTGTCCCAAGTTCCATGGTGAGTAGGATGCACCTTCACTGTTACCATCATGGAAAGGGTAGATAAACGTGGGTGTCCTAACTGAGTAGTGCAAATTTTGCTTAGTAGGAACTGAGTGCCTCTCACCTCTAGATAATCTCTGCTCACTATATATCACCAGGCAAAAGTTGCTTTCCCATGTTCTGCCCCCCCTTTTTTTCTGCTGTAAGGCAGTTGCATCACACCAGCATCTTCTGGGCCTGTCCACTCTGTTTCTCTGTCCCCCAGAAGCCACTGAGGTATATCACCCTCACTCATAGCTCTGCAACTCTTTTCATAACCTCCTGGGTCCTTGAGCCTGAAACATGTCTCCTTCTAGTCCTGTGGCCACTGGGCCCTTCTATCTGTTTCAGGGAACTGAAGAAGTCTAGGGTGACCTAAGAGTGCCCCTGCTGGTGCTTGGGGACACCTGCTACTCTTTTCCAGTGTTTCCAGGAGACACTCTCACCCAAAGCTTGGCCTGGCATGGCTACCAGGGGTCAGTGTCTGGACAACACATGCCAAGTGAACTCTTGGTTTCTCACTGGTCTTGTGATTTGGGGAAAAACTAGATATCTTTAAGCTTCAGTTTGCTGACCACAGAGAAAAATGACTGAAAACCTTGCCTCCTGATATCAGGAAGAATGTGTGAATTCTTCAAAGTGTGCAGCAAATAAGACACATATCTGCTCCACAGACAGGATAGATAACTGTACTCCTGAGCCCCCCTTAGGACTGGTACTCTTTGAGCCTCTTCTCCACATCCTGCTGGATGAATGGTTGAGTGGATGCCACCTTCATCTGTAAAATCAAGGCACAGCATTTGACCAAGGCAGACTCTGGGGATTTTCTCAGCATGGTTGCGTTGTCACATGTAGTAGAAACATCTCCAAGGAGCACAGAATGCTGCAGCTGTGGAAACCGAAGAGGTGATGGTGATGAATCTAGCCGAGCAGTAGTCTGACTCACCATAGGGACCTATACCTAATATGTAGATAATCTCATTTCTACAGCCCAGGGGAATCAGGTGGCTGTGGCCACACTATAGGGTGGACTCTTCCTAACAGGTTTTTGTTATCTAAGGTCTTCATCATCCAGCACATAAAGCCTGATAATGATGCCATCAGCAAGAATTCTGGCCTCAGCTGACAAATGTGGCCTTCCCTGTGCTGAGCAGTCTGTAGCATGTGTGACATTCCTTTACGTGTGGGAGACTGGAACCATGCCAGAGAGATTCAGAGTGGTTTCCTGTGGTGGATAATTTTGTTCATCAGCTTCACACCCCTGGGAAGAGGGAACTTCAACTGAAGAACTGCCTTTATTAGAATGGTCTGTGTGCCTGTCTCTGGGGGTATTTTCTGAGTTGCCAGTTGATATAGGACGGCCCAATCCATGTGAGCAATGCCATGCACAGGTGGGTAGGCCTGAGCTATACAAGAAAGGTAGTTGAACACGTGTTTAGAAGCAAGCCAGTGAGCAACACTCTTCCTTGTTTTTTTGCCTCTGTTTCTGCTTGAGTTCTGAACTTGCTCTAGTGATAGACTGTTACCTGAAAATGTAAGATGAAATAAACCCTTTCTTCCTTGAGTTGGTTTTGGATAGTTTGTTACCATGACGACAGAAAGCAAACCAGAACACTACCTCCTCACTCCACCCTCTGCATACTAACTATCCTCTAGGTTTGCTTAAAGGCTAGATGAAGAGTGTTTACTATATAGATCAGGTCAGCCCTCAAGCTTTATGCTTTGATTTACTTCTGTGCCTTTTTTCCAATGTATGTTTTTGGCACATAGTCAAATATCAGGTGGCTGTGGATATGTGGTTTATTTCTGGAGCCTCTATTCTGTTCTTTTTATCTTTGTGCCTGTTTTGTGTTTACGCCATGCTGTTTTTGTTACTACAGCTCTATCACAGATACGAAAAAAAAAAAAAAAGCTAGGTATACTCAGGAGGCAGAGGCAAGTGGTTGGCTATAAGCCCAAGGTCAGCTTGGTTTACATAGTAAGTTACAGACCAGCCAGGGCTACATAGTATTTGGGGAGAAAGGGAAGGAGAAATACAAGGAGAGAGGGAGAAATAAAAGGGGGGAGAAAGGAAGGAGAAAAGAAGAAGTGTAAAAAGAAGGGAAAAGAGGAGGAGAAGGAGGAAGAAGAAGAGAAAGAGGCAACCTACTCTCACCTCTAGGCCCACAAGGCAGAGCCATCCTTTCTATCCATGCTGCTTATAGGATGCATGCTTTCTAATTCTGATGGTGAACTTTATTGTCAACCTGACTGAATTTGGAATCCTTTAGGAGACACACCTCTAGTTGTGTGTTGGGTATGCCCTCAGAAAAGATTGGCTGTGGTGGAATGTGGGCAGCACCCTTCCGTGGGCTGGATCTCAAAGTGAATAAAAAGGAGACAGTGAGATGAGTACCACCATTATTCATCTTTCTGCTTCCTGGCCAGAGTCAATGTAGTCCATGTGCCTACTGCCATGATGGACAGTCCCTTGTTTATATGCCTCAATCTAGAGATGCATGTGTCTCAAATGTCCCTTGTGTATGTGACATTCCTTGTGTTGTGTAGGATGGACTCTGACATGCCATGAGTTCCATTCATGGCCTGGGCCAGACCTCCAAAAGGAGATATCATTTAATGCACCAAATGGGGAGGGAAGCTTGCCTACTGGCCAGGTTAAAAAGAATGATGACTTGAAAGAAACCATTTACTCAGATCAGAGCAGAGGATGGGAAAGGACCCATAGATTCAACTAGTCAAATGCTCTGGCCTCCCTTTGATGCCCTGGGAGTCAATATGTGAGGAGCCTGTCTCTGATGCTCTCAGGCATGTGCCCCTTCGAAGCATTTCCCTCCTGTGCGAGCTTCTTACTGTGCAGCTAGCTGCAGCATCCTCCAGCAGAGGGGCCCCCTGGGCAGAGCTCTGATCCCTCAGAGAATGGGGACACCTGTGGCCCACACGCTCTGGCTTTTTTGAATGGCAGGGAGGAGCGTGCCGATGGTCACCATGTTTATTTTTCTTCCACTCAATGAAAAGACCACCCCAACTAGTTGTCTGTGATTCTCCGTAACGATCGCCCAAGCAATACAAACATTCACAGAGCTATTAAGCTTCAACAAATGTGCTCAGAAGGGGAAGCCATTTGGGGAGGTATGCTCTGACCTGCCTACAGCCCAGTGCTAACAGAAGGCAAGCAATAGGGATATGTGGGAGGAAGGAAGATGATAAAACAGCATTCAGCTGCTCTGGGACTCACTCATTCCCATCTTCTCTAAAGAGGGAGAAGAGAGGTCTTTTCACTTCCTTGTCCATAGAAATAACCTAAGAGTCAGCTGGTGGCTCCTGAAGGGTTTTATTATGGGTGAAGACTAGGGGAAACCCCTGGGGACTAAAGCTGGCATGGAGTCTTGGCGGCTCTAAGACTTCTGAGGCTGAAGCATGATGGCTGCCCTTTCTCTCATTTGGACAGTGAGACGAGACGAAGCAGGAAAGTGAGCATAAATATGCCCTGGAGCTTGCACCGGGAGATGTTGCAGCCATGGAGCTTCCCCACGGAAGAGTTTGGATGCTTTCGTGACTCATCCCCTTCTTGTGATGTGGAGGTTCTTTCCTTGGAGGCCCTCCTGGGATAGTGGAGGGCCACAAAGATGATGCTTGATTCTCCTTTCTTTACTGATACCACATGAACTCCTTCTTCTAAGACTGAATGTGTGTCCTTGCCATGGAGGTGTGGATTGAGTCCAGTGGCAGGGCATGCTCAAGGATCATTGAGCAGCCCCTTATTCTGCCAGTGGCCCCTAGGCCAGGAGGATGTGGATGAGACCCACCCCTCCCTGTGCACAGCATGGAACCCTTCCTTCCTTACTCACACCAGCCTCTCAGAGTTCTGACGCTATGAAGAAGAAGGTCCTTCACCTGGAAAGAATCCGTGGTTACCCTGTCCCACTGTTTCCAGATTAAGCTGATAATGGTTTCTCTGTGACCCAGTCTACCAGGTTATGTGTAGGCTCGGACTCTTGTTCTTTTTAGAGTCACCTCTCCAACATCTCCACAGCCGTGCCTCAGTCAGGGCCTGCCTAGCTTTTTCCCACTGGCTTTATGTGTGCACCAGGCTAGCTTACCGCCTGCCTGGAGCCCTCAGCCAAGATGGCAGGCTTCTTCACACTGTAGAGATGCCTTCTAATGGGATTAAAGACAGGCCTGTGGGGTGATAGTGGCAGCGCTGATGATCCTTCTGCACAGCTCACAGGACGTCTAGAGTGCTCTTGATAGGCCTCTCCACCATGTCTCTCTGAGACTACATAGTCCACTTTGCATCAAAGTTACCTGTTTATACCTGAGCAGGGGCGCCTCTGCAGACAGCCTTTCCTGCATGTGCCCACCTTTTCCTCCTCTGCGTCTCTTTACTTATTGTTTTGTTTATTTTTTCTTAAAAATTCTTATATTTGTTGTGCCATATCCTCAAATAACTTATTTGCTACCTTATGAACTATCATTGGTGTCCCTTGAGCCCCATGTGGCCTATGAGTGCCCCCTCCTGGCTGTTCCTGTGTTCCCTGTGTTCCTGGGGAGAGAGTTCATTCTGCTCAGGGCTATCTGTGTCTCCTGGTTTTATCCCGGGACCAGCCTGTTCTCCCAGGGGCCCAAGATGCTTTGTGTAAGAGCTGTGTCATCATCACGACCTCTGGCCAGGTGTGAGTGAACATCTGGCTTTTGTTTCCTTTCTTCCTATTATACAGGAGTACTTACATAGGGGCCATTTTCACACGTGTATGTGATGTATCTTGTGCACCCCCTCTCCATATCCTATCACCCTACTTCTTACCGTTTTGCTGTCCCATTAGGCCCTTTATTCTCCAAGAGTCTTTCAGTAGAAAGATACAAGAAACAATCTCTTTGAGAAGCTCTAGTCCAGTTAAAACCAACGCCTCCCAATTCTCCTCGGTACATTCTACTCCAGGGACAATCTCCTCCCAGCTGTGTCTCTGCCCAGCTTGCTTGCTCATTTGCCCTGTTTGGCAATCACACAGAATTGTTTCATATTTATAATCAAACACTGCAGTCAGCACAAATACACAGGCAAAAATCTAAACATCAACATTTATTGTCAGTTTTTAATGTCCTCAGAATATATCCTTCTAATTTTGCATAATTAGAAAGCTGTTTTCATAATTCATGTGAATTCATTATTTTCTCTTATCTCCGTTTCATCTGTTATATACAAACACAATTCTCTCTCTCTCTCTCTCTCTCTCTGGTTTTTTCTCCCTCCCTTCTTCCTCCCTCCCTGCCTTCCTTCTCCTTTCAGCTTTAGATATTGCCTTACTGTGTTGAGGCTCATTGCTCTTTCTGAATATTGATAACTTTCAGATTTAGACTGGAATACATTTCTTGCCAATACAGGGGTGCGTGTGGTGTGTGACATGTTTATAGGGTGGATGGAGCTATGCGTGCTCCTGGGGGTAGTGTGCATGGTAAAGCGTGTGAATGCTTGTGGTGTGGATGGTGGTATGTGGGCTTGATCATGTGTGCATGTGTGTGCTCACATGTGTGCAGGCGTGTGTGTACAAACTGCTTCTTCCTTTTAACTAGGTCCTATCACTCCGCAGAGAGCGACATTAGGTCACAGGTATTTTACCAGTGCAAGCAATGTAATGATGGTTGTGTTTTTATTATAGATAAATTCCCTTGAACAGGTTTTGGGTAGAGAGCTGAGTGCTTATGGAGGGATTTCGCCTCCGGAGCCTGCCTGGGCATCCTGGCCATGGCAGTGTGTGCCACATGCAGCGACTCTGCTCTGATGTCTTGTGTGGGTGGCCTGAATACAGTGAGTTCATGCTCGAGAAGAGGGAAGGGTGGAGGAAGGAGGTATAGGAAGAACAGAGGGAGGAGGAGAAGGGGGAAAGAAGACAATGGAGGAGGAGGGAGGGGAGAGAAGAGATGGAAATTTGAGAGAGGCAGATCTGACTAGAGACCAGAGTAACTGGCCAAGGGCTCCAGGCCATGGGCCTGGCTGGTTATGAAGCCATCCAGAGGAGGCCTGGGAAGCTGTAGAACCCTGTTGCCTCCACCTGTCTTTGCTGTTCTTCACACTCCTTCACAGTGCCTCTCTACCCCATAGCATCTCTTGCTCTCCCTCACCACCCCCCCCCATGGCCCATTTCTGTGGCTCCAGTTCTTCAACAGTGCAGCTTCTGATTTACACCACTGAGTAGAAATCCCAGCTCCCTTAAAGAATACCCAATAATAGCCCTCTGGATGACCTTTGTCCCTGGTTGAGTTCCTGAAAGGTCGGTGACCCCTCATCAGCATTAGGCACTGGCTCCTGGGATGCTCTGCAGGGTGACAGGAGGATCCTCTGCAGGAGTCCTGTTTGGAATGTCATCCTATTGCTGCCCATCCAGGTCCCAGCCTTGTGCCACGCTGGTGGTGTTTCGCTCTTTACTGTAATTTACTTACCAACTCTGCACAGATGTGCTTGCTCTTTGAGGACCTGTGGCTGCCCACAGCACACACCTTGCTTTCCATCTCGGCCTTGGTTTCTTTTTCTTGTTCTACAGAGCCTGTGACCTTTAAGCTCTGCGGAATCTGGTTCTTGGAAGCAGGTTGGACAAAGACGGTGAAGAGAATGTGTGTGAACCTGCTAAGACCACGGGGCAGATGGTACTGATGGGAACGGCACTGAGAGCTCCTCTCTGTGTCCTGAGATCCCCTGCTAGCCCTGTCCATTTATAGGGGCCCAAAGGGGAGAACGTTGGATCTACAGAGTGATTTGAAAGTGAGTGTGCTCCCACACTGGGTGTTGAAATGAAGGTGCCAGTGGAGAAAAGCACAAAATTAACTCAGTTCAGCCATGCTCTTTCAAGTGTATCTTCTCAAAGTTTCTGGAATAACAGGATACAAGTAAAATGGGCCATTTATTCTGAGATTGCACATGTGAGAATCCACCGGTTTTGCCCTTTTTCACGAAAAGAATAAGCTTTGTAGTAATCTCTCCCATTTTGACTGTCTAGGGAGAGAGTGATCATCATTTATTTCAAAACTATTTTGGTCAATTGTCACTTCATATTCTGTTTGGATTGGTGCGTGGAGTGTGGTTTGCAGGTGCAGTGGCTGCACTTTAACTGCCAGGTGAATGTTTGCTGGGGTTCCGGCTGTACCCGTGGAGATGGCCTGCTTGCTTCATGCGGAAGAACGGCTTAAGTTAACCAGGGCCACTTTTGTGTGTCTGTGCCACCAGAGGAAAAGTGACTATCTCCACGATAAAGCATCAGAAGCAAGGCTGAGGACATGACCCTGCTGAGGACATGACCACCAGGCAAAGCCTACCTTTCTTGCCATGAGTTCAAGAATCGAGGGCCTGATTGAGTTGGGATCTGTCTGCCTGTATTCTCTCTTTCCTTGAGTTAATACAAATTCAAGTCGAGGAGAAGACAGCCTCGCTGACCCTCAACAGCTCAATTCTTTCAGTAGACTGGGTCACCGCCCAGTCCCTCTTCTCTGCCCTCATTTCTCCCTAACCTCTGCTCTGGTCCCGTGCCTTTGTCGGCCCCAGCCCTGGCGGCATCTTTCCTTCTTTCTTCTGGTTGACTGGTCCTGGGACTGCTTAAAGCCATTTGAGAAAGTTAGGAATCCCCTGGGGTTCTCTGTAAAAGCCCAGGGAGCCAGCTGTGTTCTGTGAACAGGAAATAAAGTGGCTGGGGATTGTGTGTGCTTCCTGGAGGGCCAGCTCCTCCTGGACACCAGCCCCTATTGCTGTACTATAGTTCCAAGGGGATTTACAAATCCTGTTTTGTGTCTTTATAGAGTGTAGTGGAGGACTGTGAGCATTCTCATTCTGCTGCTTGATGCCGGGAACAAATGCTGACCCGCTGACCCCACTGAGTCTTTTCAAAGGGGTCCTGGGGCCCTGCATCCTGGAGGCTGTTCCCTGCCTGGAGCTTCTTTCTGTGATCTGCTGCTTTGCCGAGGAGACAGAGCAAAGCATGGTTGTGTTGCTTCCTGGCCTTGGAGAGAGCAGGCAACAGCTAGGATGAGTTTCTTGATCCGAAGGATTATTGGTCCATCTGATGGTCAGTGAGCTCGGCCTTGTTTATCTCTGGTGCTCCGTGGAGTTACACGGGATTCAAAGCTGGACATCCCGGTCTTTCACTCAAGCTCTTGTCCACCTGTCCTTGTATCCGCTGACCCTGTGCCTTGGAGGACCTTATTTGGGCTCCAGGGAGTCACACCAAGCCTTCTACACAATGACTGCCCAAATCATTGGCTAAACAGCACCCCCATGTCAAGGCAGGAAAGATGACAGAGGTGTGAAACTGAAAGGAGGGGTACTGACCTATAGAACTGTGGGGCTCTCCCTGGGGTCAGAGGTGAGAGGGAGCAGTAGCCTCAGTTGGCTCCAAGCTTCCCATACTGACCTCTGTCTCCTTGCTGGCTCTAGGGGTCAGAGTGATGTTAGTCCTAGCTGAGAACTGGCCTGGGTCACAGAAGCTCAGGCCCAGGGCTATCCCACATTGGGTCACCCTGGGGTACACCCCATGTCCTGTTACTCTGAAGTTCATTACATGCCTGACTCCCCTAGATTCTACCTCAAGGGTCCGCCACACACCTGGCCACCTTGTCCTTCTGGCTATACACCTTGCAGTGTGGAATGACCACCTGGGCCAAGAGTGTCCACTTACTCAACTCTCACTAAGGCCAAAGTGACCACTGGCTGATCCACCCATATCCTCTGTAGCCCAGAAGAGCTTTTCAGTTCCTCAAGTTTCTCTCTATGCTGCTGCTCTGCATCTTTCCTCATCCTTCCCACCAGGCCCTCATCAGAGCTCTTGCTGCACTTCGATGGTGAGCTGGACCACTGGGCTGAACAAGAGCCGTGGTTTTCTCCTTCAATGTCTACCCTTTAAATTAGAATGATGTAGATGGGAGCCAGGCCAGTGTGTGTTCCAGTTGCTGGTCAGCTGGGCTGACAGGGTCCTGTAGGGTCCCCAGGAAGCTGGGCGGTGTAGTTATCTGGCCAAGTCAGCTTGGAAAACTCAGATCTACTTGGATTTTTTTTTATTTGACAGTGTGAAGACAGTTAGAATTAACCTTTATTATTTGTTTATTCTTCTCAGGCAATGCTGGGGGCTACACAAAGCTTGGCAAGTGGTAGGCCACTGAGCCAATGTATGTATTTTGGGGAAGTGTATTCATAAGCAAAGCCGTGGATATGTGTTCTTATGTACACACACTGGTTTCTCTGAAGAATGCTGATGTGATCAAGGTTCTTGGCCAAAAGTAAATAAATCAGGGAAAGAGCAGGTAGCCCAGGAGGAGGCCATACCAAACAGGGATGAGGACCCATAATTGGATTTGCCAACTTGGGCATCCTTGGTGACTTGACAAGTCCAATTTCTGCAGCACTGACAGCCTGAGTCAGACAGTGTGAATGAGGAGAAAACAGGACCAAAGGAAATGGGATATTGAGTGTAGACCTTGTCCTTTGGTCTTATTTGGGTCGGGGGTAGGG
This sequence comes from Psammomys obesus, assembly GCF_907164565.1. Classification (NCBI taxonomy): domain Eukaryota; kingdom Metazoa; phylum Chordata; class Mammalia; order Rodentia; family Muridae; genus Psammomys; species Psammomys obesus. Next base: position 12,117,080 of record NW_026596085.1, read on the forward strand.
AAGCAGATAGGTGAGACACACGTGAGCATCATGTGGATGACCTTATCTAGACAGAGAATCAGTGAGGGCCTGACTACTTGGCCCACAAATGGACTGAGCAGGGAATCTGGTGGTCAGACTAGAGAGTGGAGGGCCTGTGAATGTATCTGGGCCACATCCCACTGTCTCTTCTTCTGTCACTTCTACCTGAACTGAAGCAAGGGCAACCTCACAAGAACAGAGAAAGACTGTCTTTCAAGGTCACAGCCACCTCTATAATCTGCCCCAAATGGGTAGCTATGTGGGGCAGTGTGTCTCCATCCAAGAGCCCTATGAAGGCAGCCCAGTTATCCTGGCTCCGACTCCCAGTCACATGGCCAACTTCCTGCTTGGGAGGCATATTTGATCCTCAACTCTTGGAGAGGGTAGAGTGAGGAAGGAAAAGAGCAGACATTTTTGAGGGGGTGATTGAAAACAGCAAAGTGCCTTCCTGCTTAGCAGACCGGCAGTATAAATGCTGAAGCCATCCATGTATATACATTCCCAATTTCAGTTGGGGTCAGAGTAGATCTCTGTAGAGTCTGTTTATTCTCAAAGAGGGGCCTTGGAAGCAGAAGATATGTTCAGGACAATTAGAACCATGCACTGGGGATATGCTGGGACCAAGCAGAAACTTCTAAGGGTCAAGAAACAGTCTATCTCAGAAGTTCTAAACCTGTGGGTTGCAACCCCTATGGCAAACCTCTATCTCCAAAAATATTTTGCATTATGATTCATAACAGAAGCAAAATTACAGTTGTGTAGTAGCAACAAAAATAATTTTGTAGTTGGAGTCACCGCAATATGAGGAACTGTCTTAAAGGGTCACAGCATTAAGAAGGTTGAGAACCACTGAGCTATCTGGTTATAATTTATTCACCATGATTCATTCTTCGGTCACTCTTATTAGGAAAAGGGATTGCCACTTCAGGGTCCTGTAAGCAGACCTCTTAAAGTCTGGTGTGGACTGCCCATAGGGTGAATTTTGCCTGTGGGTACAACCTGCCTTTGGATTTTATACTGCTTGCACTCTGCATGATGCTTTGGGCAGTTTCCACGGCGCAGAAGGCTTGGGAAGACCAGAGGGCTTCTTGCCCTGTGAATTCTTGCTTTCCTCCAGACCATAAGATTCAATGCGGCCACACAGCAGTCAACCACCAAGGAACTCTGTTACGCACAACAGTGAAGACTGTAAAGGGAACTGTCAGCAAGTCAAGACCAGGAGTCATGGGATAAGGCACCCTGGAAGGGACAGCTGCACAGGCAGACTTCCTCCCAGAGAAAGGAGGAGGGTGGCAAGGCTGGTGTCTATAAGTTCTGAAGCCTCTGGCAGAGGAGTTGAGAGGCAATGGCTGCTATGACCCTGCCTGCAGAAAGCCTGAGGGAGGAGGTAGTAAGTCCAGCTGAGCACAGCCTAGCCAAAGCTCTAAAGTACTCAGGCAGCAAACATTTTAAACAAACTCATCAACTCCCAAACCAGAAGCCGTGCTGGGCTTCCAGCATGCTAAAACAAGCACCAGACAGAAATCTGAAAAGTTGAAAAACGTTTTAAGGAGCTTCCTCTGGGACCAGGTGGGACCCCCAGCTCTTAGCAAACATACTACAGCTTCACTTTTTTTTTCTTCTGACATTGTGGTTTTTGTAAGAAAACATCTGGTACCCTTTCCCCACTGAGCTTATCTTTTTAGCTCACTTTGAAATGGAAAATTGATTTTTTTAAATAATTTGTTAAACAGCTAAAGAATAGAGACATGTCCTCTTTCTAATGGGACTTCAGTCAGCTCCTACTGGTGGTGCCCTTTGGGCCCATCTGCTTAACCCTTAGCTGACAGTCATCACACTTAGCCCAGCCTTTTGCTCAAGAGTCTCCTATGGGGACAAGGGATACCCTAAGAAGACACAGAGTGGCCATTCCCTGCACAGACTTTGTCCCTGACTGCAATGTGCCGCTTTGGCCCCCAAACCTGCTCTAACCAAAGAGGCAAACAGAAGACTTACCTAGAGGAAAGGAAGCCTGGAGCACACTGCGGTCAGCTGGCCCTGATCATGGTAGGGGTGGGATTATTTGGGTATCTGCTGCCTGTCCAATCAGTGGTTGTCAATCTCCTGCTGGTGGGCCTGGAGTTACAAAGTATGAGGCTGTTGCTGCTTGTGGCGGGGCTCTCTACCTGACCTCAGACCACTGGGAAATGAGGCACACTATGCAAGCATGGATAAATCTTGAAGATCCCCAGCTCTCTAAGAGGAAAATGCTGCCTTACTCCCTGGGAGAACCCTAACAACCGGAAGAGAACAATCCAGCAAGTTCTGCTCACCCTTTGGTATGGAAAGGAATCCATAGCCACAGTAGGTGGGGACGGTAGCCATGGATAGACACCTTCTCCATTCTACCCTTCGTAACCATAGGGATTCTCAATCACCCAGAGCCCAGCAGTTCCCGAGGCGGCATGTATGTACACTGTGATGAGAGAGGGAACCGGGGGTGTGTGGGTATCCCTCTAAACATGTCACTGTGACTCAGAGTGAGTGAGAGAAGAGACCCAAGGCATTTGACCTTCCCGAGTGCAGTGTTCTTCTGAAAGAATGGCAGGTCAGCAGAAGGTGTGTAAGAGGAAGCAGCCACAGGCTAGAGGCTCTGGGTGCAGAAGAGACAGGCTTACAGAAGTCACTCCTGGGTGGGCGTGACAGCACCATGCGCACAGGGGACCTAGTGTAAAGCTGATGACCTGCAGGAGAAGGTTGTGGTTTAGTTCGTGGTCATTCACCAACACCAGTCTCTCACATAGCTCATGCATGGTAGTGACAGAAGATGTTAACAGTGAGGGACATGGGTAAAGGAAAGTCAGTTTATTGTACTTTCCTTTAAACCCTTCCTCCAAGATGAATTTTTTTTTAAGGGATTATGGATGCATGTGAAAATGTGATGTCTCTGCCAGGGACGGTATCCAGCAAATGAACCAGCCACAGACACAAAAAAAGCATACACGCTGTGCATTTTCACATGATAGAAGTTCTAGAGCAAGCAAAATTAATACAATGTGACAGAGATCATGCCGTGTTCGCCAGGCTGGCGAATGAGGATCGACCGGGAAACAGCAGGAGGGACATTCCAGCCTTGGGGAGGTGGATGTGTTTTAGATTTCCATCTAATTGGTGTCACCCAGGCAAATACTTTGATAAAACTCGCACTACTGTGCAGTAAAAATCTAAGCATTTTCTTCCCCATTATTTATACCCAGAAACATTTCACTAAGTTATATGCATTGTGACCAAACTAGTTTATTCTATCAAGGAGCTGTGGTTCGGCATTGATAAAAATCAAAGTACCACAACAGGCTGTCAGAAGAAGCAAAGGACAATCATATGATTCTCTCTTGATAGGAGCAGGGAAGTGTGCTGATGAAGCCAGCATCAACTCATGACTTGCAAAAACCAAAGCTCTGGGATGAAAGAGAGCTTCATTACTCTGATGAAGAGTAGCTCCAGAAAGTTCTACAATGAAAATAATCAGTGGTGAAATACAGATCTGACTGAGATCTCTACAGGAAAAGGTATGCAGGCTACTTGGATCCTGCGGTAAAATAGGTGCTGAGCTGAGATTGGAAAGGAAGAGAAGCATTTGCAATTAGTCATAGGTGACAGGAATGTGAGTGTAGAAATACCCCCAATTCCACCTACAAACTATTGCATTTCATAAGTGACTTTAACAAGGTCACTGGAGTCAGGGTGAATTCATACACATCAATCTGGACTGTCTAAGACAGTGACGAATGGGGACAGAATTCTAAAATATCACAAGAGCGGCATCCAAACACTGGATTCTAGGGAATAATAAAAAAAAGGTGAAGAAGACCTCTACAATACACCTACCCAATTCTCTTGAGGGAATCAAAGAAACCCAGTAAACATAGGTGGAAACAACCTTCATGAGTGGGGACATTTGATTTTCAGCATCAATGAGAGCCTTCCTAGTTTCAGACAAGTTGATTCTGAGTTCCACACAACAATTCAAAAGGCAGGAAGATGACAGGCTGAAAGAACAAAGGTGAGGAGACACCAGAAGCTATCAAGGTTAGACCTTGTGTTGCGGTATGTCTGAAGAAATCAAGATTGCAAGATACACAAATAGACCAAGAGAGGAAAAGAAACCAGAAATAGAACCACAGCTCTGCTGTTGGCTTTGTCACTATGAAGGAAGAACTGAAGGGCAGTTGAAGGTAGAGGTCTTTTTAATAACTGGTGCTTGAGGATTTGAACAGCCACAGACCAAAAGTACTACACACCAAATACCAACTTGAGGTAGGAACCACTTGTTATCTTGGGACAGGCTGAGTTTTCTTTGAAAAGATGCAACTATACCATCTAAAACATTGGTTATAAAACTACGAGGTCACAACCCCTTTGGGGTCACATATCAGGTATCCTGCATATCAGAATTTACATTAGGATTCATAATGTTAGCAGAATTAGTTAGAAAGTAGCAAGACAAAAATTTATGATTGTGGATTAAGGATACCACTGAGACACTCCAAATTCAACCAGCAGAGTTGGCAGCTAAATCCTCAGTGCCTATATCTAGCACATAGGTAAAATCTAAAATCTTCCGGGTTTCTACACATCTGTAAGAAGCTGGTTAGATCACACATCAGTTCCAGACAAGTAGTTTAGTAGATTCTCCTCAGAAGAGAATTTCCAAGTGGCCAGCATGTCTTACTGTATTCATATTTTTCATTATTGGGTAACAGAGAGTCAAATGGAAACAGAGTGTGCCCCACAGACTATTCACCAGGGTGGCTAAAATCCAATAAGACATAAAAAAAGTTGATTCAAACCCTTGATGCTGCTGGAATACAGTTTGTTCTAAGTCGGTCAGGACTTTCCTGGGTTTTCAGTGGTTCCCAACAAAACCAAGCCTACCCCAGGGCCAGCAAACTGAGAAGTAGGCACACACTCCAAAGACAGTGTCTTAGGGTTTTATTGCTGTGAAGAGTCACCAGGACTATGGCAACTCTTAGAAAGGAAAACATTTAATTGGGGCTGGCTTACAGTTTCAGAGGTTTAGTCCATTGTCATCATGGCAGGAAGCATGGCAGTGGGCAGTCAGATGTGGTTGTGGGGAAGGAGCTGAGAATTCTACTTCCGGATCTGCAGGCAGCAGGAGACTGTGTGCCACCCTGGGCATAGCTTGAGCATATGAGACCTCAAAGCCCACCCCATAGTGACACACTTCCTCCTACAAGGTCATGCCTACTCCAACAAGGCCACATCTCCTATAGTGCCACTCTATTGACACACATGAGTCTATGGAGGCCATTCCTATTCACACCACTATAGACAGCCTGTTACATATGTGTCCTTAGCCCTGAGCCATCCGCAGGTGCACTGAGCCACAAGCCTCTACTTGGGAAGCCTTCGGGCAGCTTCGGGTCCAGCACATTTGGTGTTTTCCTGTCTATAGCCAGGATGTGCCTTCTTCCACTGCAGACCTGTTTGTATGAATCACATAAAAATAATGCAGAGAGAGTGGAGCCAGATATCAGAGAGTACATACATCATCAGGAAAAAAGACAGATTAAACTAATCTAGGAATTTAGAAGTCAGTCATGTTCCCCAAGGGAGGCAGAGCTGATTGGAAAAAGTGAAAATGAGGTTTCTGAGAACCATGATTTTTCATTTTCTGATTTGAGCACAGGCTTCACAGTTTGGGTAAATTCAGAACCTCTTTTTGGGATATACACACTCTTCCCAGTTCTACTGTGCTTCAATGAAAAGCTAAAATAAGAAAAATCCATAGACTTTTGGTTCAAGAACATGATGGGATTTGTGCGTAGGGGCACACTGACTCCAACCATGTTATTCACTGTGTTTTAATTACTTATGTCATTGGTGTGACAAAAACCTGACAAAAGCAATGTAAGAAAAGCACGCTTATTTGGCTCACAGTTTGAGGATGCTGCGCATCACAGTGAGGACGTCATGGGACCAGAAATGTGAGGCGGCTGGCCACATTGCATTGTGGCCAGGAAGCAGAAACAAAGGCTGGTACTCAGCTTACTTTCTCTTTATTCAGTTCATGACTCCAGCCCATGGAATGGTGCTCTCTATATTCGGTGTAAGTCTTCCTACCTAATTTAGTTTAATCTAGATAATCAGCCTAGACAGGCCCAAGACTTTCTCAGAGGCCCTAATGAAAAGGGCAAAGGGAACTTTAGTTCTGTGTTCTTGTCCAGGACTGGGCTTGGAAAGGCCAGTCTAGGAATAGAGCCAGCACCTTGAAGTTGTCAAGATTACAGTTTCTGGGGACTCAACTCTTTACACTGGGCTGTGTTTATCAGCCCTAAGGCAGCTGTGTTTAAGGTGCCCCATGTGTTCTTTGTCAACATTGTCAGACTTAGCAGACAAGACTCTGCTTGGCCATTTATTTTCTGCAAATATAGTACATAAGACACTATACTTTTTTGGGGGGCCCTTTAAAATTTTTTTATTTTTAATTTTTTTCACAAATTATTCATTATCTATCCTGATTGAAGTCCTCTCCCTCCATCTTCTCCATCCCCTTCCCCTAGTCCACTGAAAGGGGGAGTTCTCCACTATTGCCATCTGCCTATAGCTTGTTAAGTGTCATCAGGACTTCCTGGATCCTCTCCCTCCATGGCCTGTCAAGGCTGAATCACTAGGGGTAAGTGATCAAAGAGCAGTCAACTGAGTTCATGATAGAGGCAGCCACTGCTCCCCTCATTCAGAGATCCACATGGAGACTGAGCTGCCAACCAGCCACATTTGAGCAGGGTGTCTAGGTCCTCTTCATGCATGGTCCTTCATTGGTGCATCAGTCTCTGCAGGACCCCCTGGGCTCAGATCTTTTAGTTTTGTTGGTCCCCTTGTGGGGCTCCTGTCCCCTTCATGTTGCTCTATTTCCACTCCTTTCTTCCTTCATAAGACTCTCTGTGCTCTGCCCAAAGTTTGACCCTGTGTCTCAGCATCTGCTTCAATCCCCTGTTGGGTGAATCCATTCAAAGGACACTCTGTAGTAGGCTCCCATTACTACCTCAGGATCCAGCTATACCACTCCTGGGCATATACCGAAAAGATTCCCCACCATTCAATAAGGACATTTGCATAACTATGTTCATAGCAGCTTTATTTGTAACAGACAGAATCTGAAAACAACCTAGATGTCCCTCAACAGAGGAAAGGACACAGAAATTGTGGTACATCTACACAATGGAATACTATTCAGCTATTAAAAACAAGGAAATCATGAAATTTGTAGGCAAATGGATGGAACTAGAATAGATCATCCTGAGTGAGGCATTCCAGAAGCAGAAAGACAGGCTTAGTATCCACTCACTTATAAGTGGATATTAGTTATATCCATATATATATATGGCTATATAGGATAGCCATCTATAGGCCTAAAGAAGCTAAACACTAAGGAGGACCCTAGGGAGGATGCTTAAATCTCATTCAGAATGGCAAACAGGATAGACACCAGAAGCGATGCTATATTTCTTAACAAACTTCTTTGACACAAGACAAAGTTTGTGAAAGACCTCTCCAACCCAGCTTTTATCTTCTTTATCTTCCATTTTCTCCATTTTTCTCATTCTCTAGCACTTCTCCATCAGGAGCCTGTCACTGAAGAATGACCTACTGGTTCAGGTCATCCAGAGGCTTGTTTGCATGGCGATGCTAGACCCTGTCAAGCTGACAATATTAGCTATCTCAGGTGTTTTCTGTGTCCTGTCCTTGTAGGGTACCTGTGTCTCCTCCCACACTGTCTCAGACTCTGGCCATGGCACCTCCTCTGCCCAGGAGACATCAGTAGATGAGGAAGAGTGAGCTTCAAGGGCACATGACATTTCCCTTGAAGACTTGGAGTGCTGACTGTCCTTGGCCTGAGGAATGGAGGCAACCTGCTTGCCGGCTCCCTTGAGTCTGTGGATGAAGGGTTGCCTTCCTGTGCCGATGGAAAGGTTGTGTGATTTCCCCTTGAGTGCATCCCCAATGCATCAGCTATGAAGTGGAAGCCCACCTGCATGGCTGCTGCTCATTTGGGGCCTTGCAAAAGCCATTTTGGTGAGTTGATTGCTGGCTCCTGCGGGTTGGAAAAAGTGCTTGCAGAGGCTCCATGGGTGGAGATGGATTTTCTTGTTATGAACACAAGACACTCTGGAGCAGGGAATAATCCCATGTCACATCAGGAATCCTTGATGACAAAACCCATGTGGCATGAGCTGGTCTTGCAGGAGAGGGATGGGCGACCAGTGTGGGCATGGCATGGCTGGTGTTCTTGGTTTAAATGATCACTATTGGCCTAATGAAGTTGCCTTGCATCCTTCTGCTGGAGGCTAGTCCACCTCTGTGGCTAAGGATGATGCTTAGCTGAGCCCCATTGTCTGCTAAGCTCCATCTTACTCATGAAGAGGGGCACTTTGCTTCCTCTTGTGGCAGAGCAGATGACAACCTGAGGCCTTATGGGACCACTACGACAGCAGGATTTGATATCCAAATAGCCAATAGTTTGCAACCAGATGCATTTGACTAAGTGGATTAGTGGGCCACCACTATCTCCCAGGCTGGAGGCTGGATACTGGATATCAATGTGATCAGGGCTTTAGTTTTTAACAAGCCTCCCTCTTCAACTTGAAGATGCCACATCCTCTTCCTCATGTCCTTATTTTATTATTTATACCGTTTTCTGCTTGTATGCCAGAAAAGGGCACCAGATCTCATTATAGATGGTTGTGAGCCACCATGTGGTTGCTGGGAATTGAACTCAGGACCTTTGGAAAAACAGTCAGTGCTCTGAACCTCTGAGCCATCTCTCCAGCCCCCTCCTCATGTCCTTACATGGGCACCCTCTGTACCAATGTTCTGATCTCCTCTTCTCTTGAGGATCCCAGTTGTGATCACGGCTCCTATCGATTGTCATCTTGACAGGATCTAGAACCACATGGGAGAGATTGTCAGGATCAGGTTAGTTCAGATGGAGGAACCCATCCTAACTCTGGATGGCACCATCCCATGGGCTGGAGCCCCAGATTGCATAAAGAGAACAGTGAGTGAAACACCAGCATTCATCTCTCTCTGTGCTGCCTGGTGGGACATTTGACCAGCTGCCCCAAGTTCTGTCATGTCTGTCCACGGCGATGAATCATACCATCAAATGTGAAGCAAAATTAACCCTCCCTCCTCATGATGATGAACATCATCGGTTTGAGAGGATCTAGAAGCTCGTATCTAGGCACAGCTGTGAGGGATTGCCTAGGTAACATTAGCCTCTGGGCATGCCTGTGAGGAGGGATTTTCTTGGTTACATTCACCGAAATAGAGAGACATGCCCTAAGTTTGGTGGCTCAGATGCAAAGAAAGGTCTGAGGGGAAAGTTTTTGCTTTTTACCTTTTGTAGTCACTAGTGAGCTCATCAACCCCATCTGTCATCTTGCTTTCCTCCTCTTCCTCTTCTCCTTGTACCTGCTGTCATCCTCCACTGACATTTGAACCCAGATTCTTTTGCCTTCTGGTGAAGATTGGTGACTCTCTAAAACTCTCCCAGGCCTTCAGCATTGAGTTAGGGCTGCTGAGGTACTCAGTTTCATGGACAGAGTAGCTACTGGGTTCTTCTAAGTCACTCCAGTGTGAAGGCAGCCATTGCTAAACGGCCCAGGCAGTATCATGTATTCCAACCTAATAAATTCCCTTTAAATATACATCCATTCTGGCAGCCACGTTCCTCTGGAGAACCCTAATACACTTCCTTAAGTTAATTTTGTCAGGTATTTTGTTGTAGCAATGAGAGAAGTAGCTAATGCAGCAGCTATGCTGGATAAGAGCCTACTGATCCCATTGAACCTTATCTGTGACTTCTGTCTCCAAAGGCAGTCTTACTGGAGCTTACCCCTAAGTGGGCTTTGAAGGTAACACAGGAGGCATAGCTCAGCCCTTATACTGCCTTCATAGGAAGGTATACTGGCTGGTTTTGTGTGTCAAGTTGACATGAGCCAAAGTCATCAGAGGGAAAGGAGCCTCAGGAAATGCCCCCATGAGATCCAGCAGTAAGGCATTTTCTTAATTAGTGATCAGTGGGGGGAAGGACCAGCCCATTGTGTGTGGTACACCCGTGGACTGATAGTCCTGGGTTCTATAAGAAAGAAGGCTGAACAAGGAAAGTATAGCAAGCCAGTAAGCAGCACCCTTCCAAGGCCGTTGTGTCAGCTCCTTCCTCCCAGTTTGAGCCCTGCTTGAGTTCCTGTCCTGCCTTTTTCCAATGGTCGACTATAATCTTGAAGCATAAGCTGAATAAACCCTTTTCTTTCCAACTTGCCTTTTGGTCATGGTGTTTTCGTTATAACAATAGAAACCCTGCCTAAGACAGAGGGCTCTTTTCTTGTCACTTTCTGTGTCTGGTGACAATCTTTGTTTTCACGTCCTACTGGCAGAGGCTGTCTCAGGCAGAGCAATAGCCTGAGGGCCCATGGATGTCAGCAGTGAGAAAGTAAGGTAGGTCCTCAATGAGTCTGGGCAGTCTCTAGGTACTGAACATAGAAGAGGCTGGCTGAGTTACCATCACAGGCTGAAGCATAAGTATCCCTTTACATTTCCACTCCAAGGGGTTCGACAAGGGTGTGGGGGGTCTGGTACTAGAGAAGGAAGCTTTGGTTATCTGTAAAATCCATTTTGTTTTAACAGCTTCTTCTCTGACTCGGACAGATAAATGAGATGTCTCTGTAATTGGTCCGATCTGATTCTCTCCCCCAATTGCTAAATGCAGGGTGTCCACATCAAGACACTTCATTAAGGCTGAGGAAAATGTACCCATCTTGTCTCTCTCCTTAGTTCCCTGAAGCCAGGCACAGGCACGTAGCCTTTGTAAATGAACTCATTACAGGACCAAAGGAGAGACAGAGACACGCGGTTCTGTGACACCATCTGGTCCCCCAAATTTCCCTAATTTGAATATTCAGGTAGAATTCAAAATCTGCCATTTCTAAGCAGATCCCCCGGGTGAAGGCAATCAGAGCATTCTGTACCTCTCAGTGATGACTGGGAGGGCGTGTGTGTGAGTGTCTCTATCCTTGTAAAGCCCTTCATAAGTGTCCTTCCAAGGCACTACACCTTCTGAAGAGAGCACTGAGGTAGAGAAAAATTGGCTGCACCCAGCACCTTCCCTCTGCTGCCCTCCATGTCCAAGTAGATTCACTTCCTCCAGGGATTCTAGTTAGCTTTGTGTTGCAATGAGAAGTAGCTGAGACAAGCCATTTAAAGGAGGAAAAAAAAAAAACTCTTTCGGCTCACATCTGTAAAACCTTCAGTCCATGATCACCTGCCTGCATTACTATGCACCCGAGGTGGAGCCCAGCGTAGTGACACTAATAGCATGGCCTAGAGGAGGCTGCTCACCTCGTGGCAGTCAGAAAGCAAACAAACCAAAGGGCCAGGGGACAAGACATTGCACACCCTGGTGACACACTTCCTCCAACTAGCCGCCATATCCTCATGGTCACGTGTGCATGAGTTCAATACAGGCTGGTCGATCCACTGATGAGGTTTGTTTCCCCATGACTCAGTTGCCTCAACAATGCCACCAGATGGAGACCAAGCCTTCAACACACGTGTCTCTGGAGCTTATTCTGATTTTAAAATAGTGTAACCCCAAATGCTTGGTCTCCAGGACCAGAACTAATGGATAAAGTCACTGAGAGGTGAAAGGATCCTGAGGCCTCTGACCTGATATGTGGCTTAAACTCTTGCTGGATTTATACTATGACATTATTTGGAGGTGTTGAACCCAGGAAGGTGAACCTGGGTGGAGGAAGTAGGTCACTTGAAGTTGTGTCCTGCCAACACACCACTTTGTCCCCTGCTCCTTCCTGTCTGTCTACTTATTCATGCCACAAAGGCCTGCTCCACTGGGCCCTTATGCCAGGATGTTCTACCTCATTACAGGTCCCCAAAACAGTAGAACCAGCTTACATTCAGAAAGTGAAGCCCATGTGCTTGGAGTTTGCCTTTCTTGAAGGGCATGTGCTCTAGCCGAAACAGTGTGCTGGACACACCGTGCAGGCCAGCATGTATTTGCAGAGCGAGCAAGGGAAGCCTATATCTATGGGGCTGCTGTTTGCCAAAGGACAGACAAGTGTCCCCTACTGACTCTCAACAGGGAGCTGGGCTGAGAGCATAGAGTGACCTGGTAGAGCTGGTGGGAGAGAAGGTCTGCCTAGGCTGGGGGGTAGGGTGGGTGGTGGTTAGCATGGGTTCTGTGATGGGCAGCATGCCTCAGTCCTCTGAGACTCACCAAAAAAGTTGCAGCAACATGACAACAGCTTCCTGGAGGGACACAAGGCACAGTGGACCTGAAGCTGGTGTCACCGCATCCACACTGTCTTACTCTGCAGTTTCCTGAAACCACCCAAAAAAGGCTGACTTGGAAAGATACTAAATTGTGTAACCATCTCGGATGCGATGGGCTGTGTGCTCCACTGTTAGGTGTGGATGGGGCGGCTGAACACACAGATGAAATTTCCCAAAATGAGGTGCCCAGAATAGCACTGAAATTGAGCATAGAACATGCAAAACTCCTGGTGGAAACTTCACAGTCCATACTCCTAATCCTCAGGTGATTCTGGAAGGCTCCCAGCCATCAGGGCTGCTGCTGTGACTGGGTTCATCCCAACACACAGGGTGTCTTTCAGGCTGTGACTCCAAGGCTGTGTTAGAAAATCTGGAATTTGAAGTCACATCAGAGTGAGGTACATGGTGTCAGCAGGAGGCTGTCAGATATGCAGGATGGGGTCTGCTGTTTGTTCTGAAAAAGCTCTTGCTGTTCTTTTAATCCAAAAGTTGAAAGTCTACAATGGGAAGTACAAACATTTGTTCATTACATTCATGTACTTACTGACCCGTTATATATGCCAGAGTACACTTTGTCCATGCACAGAGTGCTGCAGCTATTGATTGCCAGCCTTGTAACACACAATCTACTACCTGTCTGTCATCTATCTGTCATCACTTATCAATCATATCTATCTATCTATCTATCTATCTATCTATCTATCTATCTATCTATCATCTATCCTAGTTACCTTATATTTAAATTTCTACCTATCTTATTCCCTTTCTACCTATCTATATATCTATTTATCTCTCTCTATTTACCATCCATTTCCTATTTTCATGTGTACATCACCTACCTATCTTTTATCACTTATCTGTCAACTGTCTATATCCATTTTTATCTGTATCAATCATTTGTCTATTTCTGTACCATCTACCTACTTAACCATTACCTGTCACCAGTCCCATACCTATCCATATGTTAACACAGGACCTTGTTATGTCTGGTTGAGACAGATACCTTGACCTAGTCTTTTTGTGCAATGGAGACCCTAAGGTGTGGGAGATGCCAGAGCTGTAAGACAACTGCACACAGAGAGCAGAAACAACCAAAGATAGGAATGTGTATTCTGAACAGAGAACTGGAAGGATGGATCTGTCTGAGCCTTTTGACATCAGACTTGGAAGTAAAGGATTTGACGTTCACCCTGCTTGGTTTCTGTCTTGCTTAAGTTGAGTATTTCCTTGCTGTGCCCCTATTCCTCCCTTCCTGAATGGTAATACATATTATGCACCATTATTTGTTGGTGATGTGTAATTTGCTTTTGTACCGTACAGGAGGTAATAGTTAAGAGATTGCCTTGAGTCTCAGAAGAGTCATTGGAATTTTAAGCAGTGCTATAACTGTGAAAGACTATGGAGATTTTTGATGTTGGACTAAACGCAGTTTGCATTATGATATGGCCACGAGACAACAGAGGCCAGGAAGTGGAATGTGGTGGTTTGAATGAGAAATGTCCTCCACAGATCACCATATTTGAACTCTTTGTCTTGATTGTTTAGTCTTGGCTTATTTCTTGTTCACCCTTTTGTTCCATCCTTTTGTTGAGGATGTGAGTCCTTAGCTCTTACTGCTATGAATGCTGCTTGTTGCCATACTTCCCTGCCATGATGGACTCTTCTTCCTCTGGAACCATAAGTCCAAGTAAATTTTCTTTTGGTCATGATGTTTTATCACAGCAACAGAAAAATAATGAATACAGCCAGGTTCCAGTGATTATGGAGACTAGAATGCCCAGGACATAATGACCTTGAGTGAATCCGGATGAATGGCTATTGGGTAATTATGTGTTGTCCAGGGTGACCCTTAGCCTGGTACCACTGTGCAGTACAGTATGAACAAAACTCCCAGAAAACATACACATACACACACTTACACACCTTACATTGAATTTTCTACAAAGCTGGTCAACTGATTAGAACTTGTTGCAGGGAAACTGGAATGTTACAAGTCCAGAGACAAATTGTTTAGGAGCCATCTTTAGTCTCCTTATAGTCATTTATTGCCCTCTTCTGTATGTAGGTTAATTTCTTGGTAGATATTAGGTCCTTGGGATGTATAAACAGACCCCTACTTCCCAATAAGCAAATGGCTAAGATACAATTGGATAGTGTCCAAGTCCTATAGAAAAGATTTCCCTACTTTGCTGTGACCTGTCCTGTCTACCTGATGTTTCCACCCTTGTATTTGATGAACTATGGAAATGCCTCCTGAAAGTTGAGTCTTCCACCAACATATTTAAAAAGTGTTTGATTGCTTTCTTTCTTTGTTCTGTTACTATAAAACTTAATGGAATAGTTACCATGTTAAAACATGGAATTTGAAATACTCTGAATCTGTGTTCCCTGGGCCATGGACAGTATAGATGGACCCATAGTAAATTATTGCTTATTCTTTTTGAGGTGAGAGTTCTGTTTATGTGTTGACACCAGGCTGTTTCTGGGTGTCTCTTTGGGCTCAAATGTCCATGTGCTGGGATACCAGGTCTTCCCAATGGGGAGGCAAGCAGCAGGTGTCAGACCGCCCGCTTGGAAAGCTTTGTGTAGAAGAACTAGGACAGAAATATCATCTTTCTGCCTGGGAGTTTCTATGGAAGAAAAACAGGTGCTCACATTTTTGGGTCTACTCCGATTTTCTATGCACTATCTTAGCCACTTTCCATTTTGGCATCATCTATCCCTTTTCAGGAAGTTCCAAGAGTCTTTATAGGTCTCTGCTAGCATCCTTTCACCTCCTGAGGAGATCTGTGTGTCTCTTCTTACCCTCTTACTCATATGCCTGGTCAGCATCTGTAACGAATATGCTTGTCCACATCTGGAATTAACTAAAACTCAAGTGGCTGGGTATGTCTGTGAGGGATTTTTTTTTTCTTAATTAAATTATTTGACGTGAGAAGACCAGATCTTTGATGTGGGAAGACACACTTTTAATCCAGATCTTTTGAGATGTAAAGACACAACTTTAATCCAGGCCGCACCTTCTGCTTGGAGAAGGAAGCTTATTCTCTTTGTATGCTTGATCCCACTCTTGCTGGCAGATCTGTTCCTTGATTGATATCAGAGCCTACTTCTTTGGAGGTCATCCAAAACATTCAGTGTTGTGGTTTCTTGGACCTTCCATGGTCTAGTAGACAGCCATCACTGGACTAGCTGAACCACAACCACTCTCTCTCCATGTGTGAATATGGATATATATATATATATGTGTGTGTGTGTGTGTGTGTGTGTGTGTGTGTGTGTGTACATATATAATAAACTAATGAATTAATTCTACATATACATATATTCTATTAGTTCTGTTTCTCTTGAGAACTCTTACTAATGGAGTAACCTTATCTCCAGTGATCACAGAACTGTGAGACCTCTTTATCCAAGGGCCAGGGAGGTATGCATCCATAGTGGGATATAACATACACACACCTGTTCTTACAGCTGCCCTTTGAGAAAGTGCTAGGCTAGCTTAGTGGAGCAAATCTCAGCTTCCAGCCCTGTTCATTATCCAGACCAGCCTGTATTCCTTGGCCTTCTGTTGACAGCCTGCAGGCCCGTGGATCCTAAGGATACCTATCTCCACATGCTGCCACAAGGTAGCTGTCTCCAGCCTATGACAAGTCCTTTACCTGGTACAGAAACTACAAGGACAAAGCCACTTGCAGGCACTGCTTACACAGATGAGAGCCTGGTTCTGGAAAAGGAGACATTTCTTCAGTCAAGGCCAGAAAGCACTGGGCTTCTTCCATACTTGGTTGACATGAGTGGACACATGTGTTCCATGGTGACATGGTGATGCCTCAGCCTGGAGCCAACTGGAGGCTCTGTAAGGTCCTGGAACAGGGTGGTTCTTGCAAGACAGGGCCCAGGCCTAGAATTCTGGCTTCGGGGGAGCAGGGATGAGACAGGAAGCACAAGCTACATCTCGGCTCCTTTGTGATGTTGGCTATGAATGCCAGCGGCCTGCAACCAGATCCAGCACCATGCTTGCCTGAGGACGTCTCTCTTCCAAGCTCATTCGGCATAGGCAGTGCTCTGGAAACTGCCTCTCGGGCAGGAGCGGGAGCAGTGGGCACGCTGAGTGAGGGAAGAGCCGGGCAATTACTGTAACTACTGTAGCATGTTATCCTATTACCACGGAGTACAAAAGTTTCTGAGCTTTGCTTCCAAAATGTCATGTCAGACAAGACCTGGATTTACTCCTGAAATTTTTAATCTTCCGAGGAGAGAAGCTGGTGCTTCCTAATAGGATGGGCACAGTGATAGCCCATTGTCAGTGGCCATAGCGCAGCTCCACTGCTCCCTTCTGGCACAGGCTACAAAGAGCAGCTGGAGCAGTGTCAAATCCAAACCTTGGTCTCAGGGCCCGAGTTTTTGCTCAGCTATACTGATCAGATTTTTGCAAGGTAGTGTATTGAGCAGAATTAAGCCAGCGGATTTGCAGAGACGATGCCATGGGAAAACATATACAGTCTCTCATGGTCCAGCCTGAGGATATAACATCACCCATTTCACCATTGAGAGAACGTACTGTAGTGAAAAAATGCATGGCTCTTAGCACCGGCCTGCACCCCAGGCTCTCCCTTCTCTCCATGCGCATTCATCTTTCAATAAGCTAATAATATCATACTTAGAATCTGAGGGCCGTGTGGTGTGGCTCTCTTCATCTCTTTTCCTTCTCTCAGTCTACTTACAGTCAGGGTGATTGCCTTATAAAATTTTAAGGTTTTAGTTTTCTGGAAAATGGTATGTACTCTGAGGTTTTCAGATATGATTGAACTTGGTCAATTCTTTTCCACACTTGCATAGTATTTCATCTCGTGATGTCCGTTTTATACAGTATTCCCTTTCTTTAGATAGTGTAACATTCAAACCTCTGCAAGGACCTTTTCAGGTTAACACGTGCTTCTGGGGTGGATTTGAGCACGTAGGGATATGATGATGGTGCAATTTCCATAGTGCTCTGCTGTTTCCCATACCCCAGGCCTTATCACTCTGAACACTTCCCCTGACTATGGTGGCCATTGAGGAATCTTCCATCCAAGCCCTGTTGTTCACTCATAGGACACAGAGAGTTTTTTTTTTCTCTCACTTCTCAAATGCTGAGCAGCAATGAAATCACCTGGCCTATATGCAAAACTCCTGACTCCCCTTTGTGGATGGCCTCCCACAAGACATCATGATGTAGTCAAAAGAGACTTCATGTTTGTGGCCATGAAGACCAAATGTGTGATAAACTGGAGTCTACAGCAGGTGTCTGTAGCTAATGCTTGAGGCCTGGCCTATATCCCTTGAGCTCTCTGAATTGTGGTGTGTTCAGAGATAAAGGTAGGAACAGAACAAAAGTAAAAATACTTTGAAATCAGGAAAGATCTTACAGTGGTGGCGTGAACAAGCTACTGAATTTGTTAGCAATGCAGTTTTAGGCAGTGGAGGATCCTCTAAGGAGGCGGTGATCATGCCAAGGGGAGAGTAGCAGGGCTGTAGTGTGGCTGAGGCAGAAAGAGGCCCCAGGATGTCCAGGGGAGAAAATTTCAATGGTGATATCTACAGGTTTCACCTTTTGGAGTCATGAGGCTCTGGGAGCCTGGAGAAGAAAGGGCCATCGTCTGAGACATGGAGGAATCCATGTGGGGAGTAGCTGCCTACATCACCCATCACCCTAATACCTGTTTTTATATCCTTGGGTTTCCAGGATGAGAAAAAAGAGTCTCTGTAAGGCTGTGAATCATTTGAGTCTTGGCTCAGGAGCCTTGGAGCACAATGGGCATCCTTGGAGGGACACAGATCCAAAGGTGTGGTCAGCAGTTGTCCGGGTCATATGGGGATTACCCATGGCAGGACTGGAAGCTTCCATCCACCTGCTTCTACCTGAAACCCTGAAGTGTCCCAAGTCATACCTAAACATAAAGGTCCAGAATCAAGACATCTGCTATATGGCTTCCCCTGGGGAGAGTAGGGTCAGACTACCACACTGCTTTCCATGGTGGGGTTGGGCAACGCACCCCTGGCACCATGGGGCCACACTTTAGGGAAACTGCTCCTGAACATGAGGGAACCTTGAGTAACCACTGTCAGGAAAATACCATCTCAGGTAAGATGAAATAATGGGAGCAAGCTGGGTTTCTGTTCTTACTATTTTTTTTTTTAAATAAAAAGGTCAAAGAATATAACTGAGAAAAGATAATTAAATTAGGCTGAAGTCTGAACTACTTCAGAGAATTTCTTCAAGTACAAACTCAAAGAGCTCAGAGCATGCTAGGACAGCTCTGGCCTGTGTCTGGGCTCTGGCATTGATGCTATTAGCTACCTCCCTAATGTTGCCTCTGAAACTCTGATATAGCCAACACTTGCTGGACCAAAACATGTTTGAAATTATACTGTGTCCCAAGCTCTACTTTCAAAAGGGAATCTAGGGCCCATCCACAGGGCTACCCCATTATCTGGTCAGATGTCCTTTAGAGTGAATATGAAGGATGTCACAGTAAGGAGTCCCTGACATGCCTGAGGAACTGCCAAGTGACAGTCCTGTATAGATGGAAGATGTGGTTAGAGAGAGCTCATCTGGGATGCTTCATCACTCATCATTTCAAGACTTCCACCTTTCTAGACCGTGCTGAGGTGGAGATGCCTGCCAGAGAGAGATAGAGATATATAGATAAATGAGAGAGAGAGAGAGAGAGAGAGAGAGAGAGAGAGAGAGAGAGAAGCTCTTGCTCACTGAAACATAAGAAAGGCTTCAGGACCAGATAATGCTAGCCCTATCCCCTGTCTGGTTCTTAGCTAGATGGGCAGCCACTATGGGCAACCCCCCCTCCCCCCACATGGAGACAGGTGATCTGATAACATAGGGACAGCACAGTAGATAGATGTCAGGCCCTCCTCACATCATCAACTTTTCTTTGAGTCCCCCAGTGTCTCTGCCTACCTGTATGGCAGGGTCTCCACCATCTGCCATTAGTAAAGTGGAGCAATATGGACCACTGAGACTCACAGGGGCCCTCAGACACTTGTCTATCATGACAGCAGTGACATCTGTGTGCAACCCCGGTGGCCAGCTGGTTTCTGGGTTGCTTCTTGCTAGGTAACCCCTCCTAAACCTTCCTGAAAGGAGGCTCATTTGTCAGGGTGAGGAGGGGACTCCATTATGACCCAGATGCCAAAGGCAGTGATATCCTTACACTTGTAACTTTGTTTCAGCACCCATGGTGCCAGTGGGTCACAGACATGGTCCCTTGTAACCTTCATACTGGCCATGATGGTTTTAGAATCTCAGGTGTGATCATCAAGGCTTGTGGGGCTTGGAAGGCATTTCATAGTGTGATACTCAGTGACAATAACAAGATTCTAACAGGAGAGATACCAGCCCGGAGCCCAGGCTGTGCTTATAGCTCTTATTGACTCTTTCTTGGAGTAGGAAAGACAGACTTTGACATCCAAGGGAAACAGAAACATTAGGTAGGAGAGAAGGAAGATTAGAGGAAAAGGGGGGAATAGACCATTTTAGATAATTTCCTGTTAATTGGGGGCATTGGGTTGCTAGAGGCAAGTCCAATCTTTGTCATCAAAATATCCAGGAATCCAGCAAACCAGTCAACCAGCAAAAGCAAACACAGCAGCACGGACCAGCAGCAGGGGCAGCAGCAGGGGCAGCAGCAGGGGAAACAGCAGTTCCCCCAGGCCCCTCAGGGCTCTCCCATTTATACCCCCTCCAGAGTTCCCAGAATTCAACTATGTGTAGCTAATAAAAACCATGCCCCTCTTAGAGCATGAGCCAATCACAGTTAAAGGCTGTGGACAAACTGAAGCAGCTCCATATCCCACACCTGGGATTAAAACAAAAAGATATTCACATAACATAACTGGTTTTGTTTTGTTTTGTGTTTAAAGAAACTGAAATTCTCACCATAGAGAGAGTTGCGTATTACCAGAATTTAGAGGGTCAGAGTATAGGCAGCCTAGCAAGCTGGCTCCACCACCCATCCTCCACCACCCATACTCCGTGCAATAAGTGACATAACAATATAGAAAAACAGAGAAAGAGGATTTGTTTAGTGTGGCCACATTAGGGAGAGGAGCTAGCAAACACGTCCTTTGACCACCTCCACTAAGGATAATTTTGGGGTCCTGATGAGAAGCTCTGCTTTAAATAGAGGATGCGAGGCACACAGAGCTAAGGGGTCCTGCCCCAAGCGTGGTCTCACCCACATTGATTCATCATTGTCTCATCTCCAGTCTGTCCTGCAAGGTGGTCCGTAAGGTCATCAGAAACTGTGTGAAATTTCTTCCTGAAGACATGTCCCCTCCTCTGGCCAGCTCTGAACTTAGGCCTTACTCCTCTGCCTCAAGGGATTCCTGGGTGAAAACTCCAATGCCTTGGGGACCATAGCTTCAATAATCTGACAGCTGAATACAGGGGTACATGTGTCTCTTGAGAATGATTTCCCTCCTGCCCTTGTGAGATTCTGGCTATTGAAGGGTAGCCACATTAGTGAGATAGACTCCAGACTTGGCACAACACTTAGATATTTTCCCTCCTGTGGGCCATGGCAGGAAGGGAATACATGGGATCAGGTAGAGATAGTCTAGGCCTTTTTAGCTACAGCGTATGACAATCGATGGCTTTCTACCTGCAGCCAACCAGCTCATGTTCTGCCGCTCTGAGCTCAGCATGCAGGGTATCCTGGACTCTGCTGCCTCCACTACCACCTGCTTTGTGCGAATCTCTTTGTCCCACCCCCAAGGCCATCACCCTGGGAGAGGCGGTTCTTGAAAAGGCAGCTTCAGAACCCCGGACAGCTCCCAGCCATTCCAGCACAGGGGTAAGTGAGCTGGGCAGGAGAGTGGGACTGGGCTGTCCAACTTGGCCCCCTCCCCTATAAACTCTACCTTAGAATTGTGAGGTCCAGGAAAAGCCAGGAGAGTCAGTTTTCCCAGTCCTAAGACCCAGGGGTGACCGTCTACAGCCCATGCGGAAGCTGGACCCTCAGTGTCAGTCTGGGAGTGAGTGAACAAGTGAATGAGAGAACTGGGAGGCTTGCTATTGATGTTACTGGTGACATTAATGGGGGTTAATTAAGAAGAAATTAATGAGGGATAATTAAGGGCAAAATTAATGAAGGTCCGCTTCCCCACCTAGGCTCTCCGTACACTTAGATTTTTCCCACAACTGCGACTAAGTCAGTTTCAAAAATGTCCTCTCTGATGTTTTTGTCTTGCAGACAACTGATAGAAATTTCTCAACGCATAATATTATTTTCTATGTAGCTTTTCCTGGCCTTCCTAGAGCTGCATAAGTCATGTCTTGGAGTGTTCTGTGTAGGTGGTTTGCCTGACCCTGGAGCTGAGAACAAGGATTCTGGCATCCTGACTGTCTCCACAGGTAGTGGAAACACTTGGATCATGTACCCGGGCTTGACTGGCATGGCTGACACTGGGCTTCTGTGTGCAGGTGATGGAGGCTACATCCAGTCACTCATCTGGGGACTGGACTCTGCACGCAGGGAAGGGACAAGGTGTCTAAGGCTACTTGACGAGGGTGGATAAAGGAGAAACAAGGCAGCCTCCTCAACACCCCAGCCAGCCCTCCAGAAGGAAACAGCTGGGCTGGCCTCTTCATCTTAGCACATTGTTTGAAAACTACCAACAATACAAATGGGAACATTAAACGAGAGCCAAAACAGGTACTGGGCTTGGACCTAGGCCAGACTACTCTCCAGCCTCAGCTGGAAACAAAGTGTTCTGTTTACAGAGCGGTGACCCTCATCCCTGCAGGCATGCGGCAAGAGCCCAGCTCTGAACAGCAGAGAAAATGAATTGTTTACGGTCATTTATGTTGGGGATTATTCTTATGAAATTTGCCTTCCTTTCATTTGGCTTGGAGTAGACAATGATAGCTTCTGTGGGTCACCCCATCGAGGTCGAGGTGCACCAAAGCCTGCCTCTTTGATGGGAAGTTTCAGGAGAGAGATGGAAATGATTAATGGTTGGCATGTGCATGTTTCTTAGGCTGGGGACTGGGGCCTGCTTAGCATAGAGCCAACGGGATGGAGAAATAAATTGATGTCCTCAATTACAAAGGGCTTGTGCTATAGAAACTGCTGTCACCAGGCATCCTAGCAGTGGAGGACAAGGGGTATAAT
Organism: Psammomys obesus; assembly: GCF_907164565.1. Classification (NCBI taxonomy): domain Eukaryota; kingdom Metazoa; phylum Chordata; class Mammalia; order Rodentia; family Muridae; genus Psammomys; species Psammomys obesus. Next base: position 12,139,627 of record NW_026596085.1, read on the forward strand.
AGTACAAAGCCAAGGATGGTCTCAAGAGTGTCTTGCAGCTGGGAGGGGAAGCCGGGCTCCTATGGGTCTGTGGCTGGGGCTCTTGGATGGATGATTTGCTGAGTCCATGCTGTTGAGGGTAAGGAACCACCAGAAACTGAGGCAAGAACGAGCTGCTGTGACCTCTAACCCCTGTGTTCTCTGTAGAACACGTCCACCTGGGCAATTTGAATGAAGATCCTGGGTCTGGAGAGCTATGGGGAGGGAGTCATGCTATGCCTGCCATACCTCACCGCTGAGATTTAGAAAGGAGCATCAATGCCCACCCCTGGTCACTCACATTCCTGCTTCATGGTGCTCTCCTGTTATCCGCTATTCCCTGTCTTTTCTGCTCAGGATCTGAGGAACTGCAATTAGCAGATGGTTTGAGGTCTATTAGCCAGTGGCTCCCCCCCACCCCTTGCCAATGCTGCTAGAATCAGAGATTGGATTTCTTAATGACAGAAGAATTAACTAATGGGCCTGAGCAGGGCCGCAGGCACCCATGTGAAGCCATGTGCAAAATTGATATTTCAACAAGCCCGATAACGTATTAGGGCAACCGCCGCACTGTGTTACAGAGTGGTGCAATAAATCTTCCATCAAATGCCCACGGGTGCCTGTCAGAGTCATTGGGTCACCAGGAACTCTGTGGCCTTTGGAGGAGGCTGTTAGTCCAGTCCCAAAGTGTCAGGAGAACCAGACAGTCCCTAGCTGTGTAATGGAGGTTGGGATGAGCTGAAGAAATAACATAGACACACCCTTCTCCAGAAAGATAAGGATGGTGGGGATGGGATTGTGGGTTTCACACGCACCTCACCTGGGTGTGGGTCTCTGCTATTCTTCCAGGCATCGTAGACATGTCCATTAAAGCCTTCATCCACTCCCTCTACTATGAGCTCTGGACCCTATGGTTGCCCCAGCCCGTCTTCAGTTTTGATTTGCAACCGGGAGCTGAAGTACAGGGGCCTGAGACAAGATGCTTGGTGACAATTTTATGAAGATCAATGGTATTAAGGACTGAGTTCTTGTCTGAAATAATTTGTATAAAATATAGTCACATTAGATGAGGATCTGTGCTGAATTATCAGCTAATGGGGTGCTGGGTTGAGAGAAACGGCCGGCATTTCTGAAGAATAATTGAACGTGACGTCTTCTATACTGGTCTGCGAGGGCCTGAGCACAGGCAGGGTGTCTGGTTCAGGCTGCTGCTTATGGACAGTGGCTATGCTCCTCTTCCACAAAGCAGCCATGGCTCCAAAAGACACCATGCACTCCTACTTCTTTCAGGCCCCAGCTCCATCTCATAGCGTCCCAGGCACTCATTTTCAGGCCTGTACTTGTTGCCCACCCTATAAGAGGTACCTCTGAGTTTTCATGGTTCAGTGCTTAGATTCATGGCCTGCAGGAAAGGAGCAGGTGTCCTGTCCTGTATAGGGGGGTGGCCCTGCTCAGAGCCAGTCCCTTTGAACAGTTTGACTTCTTCTGGAACCCTGTGACAGGGGACAGAAAGAATCGGCACGGAGATAAAACCTGCTCTTGTACAAACCCCTCAGCCCTCAGGTGGAAGCTTGGGATCAGGGTCAAAGGAGAAAAATAAAATGAGTACCGGGAAGGCCCAGGTTGGAACACTCATGTCTGGGGAGCCCTGGAAGGTTCAGGGCCCTGGGTAACAGGCCTGAGGGGTGTTTTAAGGCAGCAGCCTGCAGGTGAGATGCAGCCCAGGTGTCTGGCATGACCTTCCTCAGTGAATTTGCTGGCCGTGGCTCAGAGCACTCCTCCTTTCTTATTAGTGAAACCATACCTCATGCTGTACCTGTATGGATCCCTGGCTAATTCTACTGCATAATGGAATGTGAACACTATCAAATTTCCAAATTAAAACTCAGATTGACAACTGCTCGTGCATGGTACAGGCTGAGATGCGGATTTCAGGGGTCTTGGGGATAGCATAGCCTACAGTGGAGCCTTTGAGAAACTTAACCTCTGCTTGTGGAGATCCTAGACTATGGCCATTGATCCAGGTGGTCTCATTATGGCATCTTTGGCCTATTTCCCCATCCAGATGCCTGGCTTTCAGAGCCCAGCAGGGTCATCTGGCCTGCCACTATAGACTGTTACTTCTTTGCTTGCCATGGTCTCTCTACCCCTTTTCCAGGCTGGTAACATGTTCAGGGTGCATGTAGGCTTCCAGGATAACATTCTAGCCAACTTCTCTGTCTTGACACATAGTCTATAATCCTGTCCCCATGGTCCTGTCTGTCATATAAATCTGCAAGTCCCTATCCAAACCCATCATCTTTGAGGGGACTTCCTCTGGTCACCAGGCCCTAATGGGCCCAGCTGAAATTGAAGATGCAGAAGAGACATCAGATACCATGAAACCCTTCCACAGGTTCATAGTGGGGGCTGAAAGAACTAAATCCATGCAATCTAGAAGGGGCAAGGTGAGACTCAGTGGCCTTTGAAAGGTTGGGGCATTCTTGAAGCATTGCAACAGTTGCCTCTGGTCATAGTCTCAGGCAGAGCTCTGATCTGGTCACAGGCTTTAAACCAGAAGTCACTCAGGATAGCAGGACCAGGCATGCAAGCCAGGGTCTAATGCAGGCAGGTAGAAACTGCTCTCTGGTCACATGAGTGGAAGGACACGTGCTCCATCCCACCCACAAGGTGATATTGCTATTTGGGACTCTCTGCTTCCAATTTTTCATGTACAAACTCAAGTTTGCAAGGGGAAATAAAGCTGTAAATCGTTCTGTGGCTGTTGCTGTTGGCAGTGGACTGGTTTCCTGGAATGCTAACTACACTGTCTTACTTGTTCCCCACACAGAGAAGAGAGAGAAAGTGCCAGAAAATCATCCCTACTGAGGGTGGCTTGACCTGAACAGCTTCCGCCACAGGCTGAGGCTCTTGAACCCAACAAAGACCAGTTGGCCCTGCTCATACAGTTAGCACAGCAGTCCCTCCACCTGAAGTGTGGTCCAGCTGCATGCAAGCTGTGTCTACTGCTCATCTTTGGTCATGCATGAGAGCAGTCCTGATGGTTTGAGGATGCAATATGCAGCCTACAACCCCTGATGGTGCTTCAGGACACAGAATCTTCTTTAATGCAGTGTGAGACCAGGACAGAGCTGGGATTGGGCAGAGAAGTGCAGAGAGGCCCCAGAGCAGAACAAAAGAAACAGGAAGTGACTGGACTCATTGGGTAGAGGCATTAAACCCCAGTTTAGCATGACAGGCTTGGCTCTGGGTATCCCTAGCACTGTCCCATCTATGGGGCTCTGAGGATCATTCTCATATGTGACTCTTCTATGGGGAAAGTGTGGATATGTAGATGTCTAGAGGGGTGGAAGAGAGGTCTGCCTTGGAAGAGGGGCAAGAGGAGAAGGATGGAAGAGAGTGGAAGAGTAAAAAGTGAAATGAGCAGAGGGTTATAGAGGATTCATGGGAAAAAGGAGAGAAGAATAGAGGGAAGTCCTGAAGGAGGGTAGATAGAGAGATGGAAAGACAGAGGAAAGGGGTAGAGAACCAGAAGGTTAGAGGGAGGAAGGTAGATGATGGAGGTACTGGCTCAACTGCTCACTTTACTGAGCTCAGCTTACCAGGAGAATACCTCCAGACAGAGACTATCACCCTCCCATCCCGGTCTTACAGAGAATGACTATCTCAGGCTTTAAGTGTGGGGATGATGTTGGCACACAGGCTTAGTCCTGAATGAGGCCCAAGAGTTCAGTTGGGACAGCAGGTGCCTGTCCACATGGACTTTATATGTGGTGAGATTTTGACCCTGGTCTTCCAGCACTGGCTACAGAACATGGCAGAAGTGCTTATTTCATCTTGACCTTAACACAGTGCAAATGGGCGTGCTTCTTGAAGATGCTACAGGATAGGAGCAGTCTTTTCTCCAATCATCCAGGGCCCAAACCTGTCAGTGCCTCTCATTCTTATGGCATCTCACCACAACAGTCCTGGAGACATGGCCCTGCACAGTCAGCTATGGCTCATCTGGGACAAGAACAGCTTGCAGGTGCTCCCCTGTGCACAGGTAAGCAGCAGCAACACTCAAAGCCCCCAGCTAGGTAGTAGGTAGTTAACATCCCTCCATCACCAGCACCTTCATACACTTGAGATCAGCCGCCACCCCATCAGAAATCTGACTCTGATTCAACTTGAAAACCCTAAGTCTCATGTACAGATCTCTGCTGAATGATGTGTAGGAGGGGTGGAGCTAGTGAGGCATGTGACAGGTCTCCTGAATCTTTCTTAAGCATGGGTTTGCCTCTCCTGTGTCAGACCCTGTAGGGAAGAGCAGCAAGCTTCCACCAAGTCCTGGAAGTAGCATCAGGTATCTTTGCTGTCCTTGGACTTCAGCTACAGGGTTTCTTGCTTGTCCATGACCAGAGCAGAGAAAGCTGGGAAGTCTGCAGTCAAGCCCCCACGTTGGAGACATCATGTGGTCAACAGTTACCTGATCATAGGGCTAAAACATCCCCACCCTATGCCCATCTGGCAGCTCATTTTTGTTCCTCACTGGCACCTGGATACCATGGGGACTGCCAGCAGGCATGGCAGGCATGACTTATTGTGTGTTGAGTGGGGCATCCAGCTGTGCTGCACTCTAAAAAGAAAGAGTATTAGATATAATAAAGTGTTTTAGACCAGGCTTGGGGACCACATATGAGAAAGAAAAATGCCAAGACCTCTTTGCTCTCTGTCTTCTGAGTACCAGAATCCCAACCCGACGTAGGTGGGAGGCAGATATGACTAGCTACAAGGACCACTTCCATCCTCCTCTTCCCTAATCACTGTGGTATAATGAAAAATTGCAGAAATCTATTAATGCATTATTTCTATATTATATGTTATAAATTTATGCGTTATTTCTTGGTTTTCTGTGGCCTGCTGTAGGTAACTCATAGCTTCAAAATGCTTAATAAGGTGCCTAACATTGACTTAGAGTTCAGTGCTCAGAGTGAGGAAGTCATTGAGGCCTGGGTCCTCGTTGACTATCAATTCAATGCAGCTTAGAAGCATCTGAGAAGAAACTCTCAACTGAGAGACTGCCCAGATTGGATGGTTGATGGGCATGTCTGTGGGAAATTATCTACACGTATTGTTAATTGATATAAGAGGGCTACATAGGAGAGTTAAGCCTGAGCTTGTAAGCAAGCCAGCAAGCAGTATTTTTCACGGTTTCTTCCTTCTTTTTTTGTTTTTAAAGATTTATGTTATTTTATGTGTATGAGTGTTTTGCCTGGCATGTGTGTATGTGAATCGTTTGTGTGTGTGTGTGTGCGCGTGCCTGTGTGTGTATTTGGTGCTCATAGAGGTCAGAAGAGGGCATTAGATGTCCTGGAATTGGAGTTATGCATTATTATAAACCATCACGTGGATGCTGAGAACTTTAACTTGGGTTCCTCTGCAAGAACAACAAATGCTCTTACCTGCTGAGCCATCCCTCCAGCCCCTGTTCATGACTACTGTTGTATTTGTGTGGCTGTGAGTAGGTTTCCTTGTTAGGGTTAGTACTGTGTGGAATAGCAAACAGTTCTGCCTTGATTTCCCTCAGTGATGGACTATGCCCAATACTTCCTCCCTGGGTTGTTTTTGGTCAGGACATTTTATCAAAGCAACAGAAATGCAAACAAAAACATCTTCTCTTCAGGTGGCACCACCCTAAGACTAAGAGACTCCTAGATACAACTTCTTTTGAAGACAGGCAGAAACTACAAAGGATTATTTGGGGACAGGACAGGAACAAGAAAGAATGAAGAGCTCTTCCTGATGGCCCAGTCACAGTCACAGCCAAAGCAGAGGTTTCCCAAACTGGAAAGTTCTATAATTTAATTTTTAGAACCATTTTTTTTTGCAAGGTCTACATCTGCAGCAGTATTCACTGCTCCAGGGAGACACTGGGTCTTCAGGCATGCCATCCATAGCACACAAACCCAGGCCCAGGGTAGGAGTTTTAAGCAAAAACACCATTTCTTTCCCCTGAACCTATGTCTACTCTTGGAAACCACTTTTGGGGGGAGAGTAAACAAATTCATTGCCACTCTGGCCACTTTCTTGGATCTGCACCAGAGAAAGTGTACTGGTTGGTTTGTGTCAACTTGACACAAGCTAGAGTCATCAGAGTGGAAGGAGCCTCTGTTAAGGTAATGTCTGTGAGATCCAGCTGTAAAGCATTTTCTCATTTAGCAATCAATAGGGGAGAGGCCTAGCCCATTGTGGGTGGTGCCATCCCTGGGCTGGTGGTCCTGGGTTCTATAAGAAAGCAGGCTGAGCAAGCCATGGAGATCAAGCCAGCAAGTAGCGTCCCTCCATGACCTCTGCTGATGACCTCAGCTCCTGCCTCCAGGATCCTGCCTTTCTTGTGTTCCTGTCCTGACTTCTTTTGGCCATGAACAGCAATGTGAATAAACCCTTTCTTCCCCAACTTGCTTTTGGGTCATGGTGTTTTTCTTGCAGCCTTAGAAACCCTCACTAAGACAGAAAGGACAAGTTTTCCTTGGGAGATGCTGGACTGCCAGGGTGCATGTCTGTGCCCGTTTGCCTGGGCATTCATGGAAGAATCTTCTGAGCCCTGGATGCATTACGATGCCAATAACAGTGGGGCTTTTCCAGTATTCTGTCCAAAGTCAGGCTTCATCTGGCAGGGCCAGGAGTTCAGGGGCTCCTGAGCCTCACAGCATCTATAGGGTCCACTTTGGCTTCTCAGCTGTAGGGACCACTGGGAAACTCTCTGTGACGTCACCTGTCACCTGTCACGGTGGGCCCCACTTGCTGAGTTATTCATCACTGGGCTCTACTGGCATCTGTTTACTGGTACCCAGATTTGGTCTAAGGGATCATTCTTCCTGACCCCACCCAACCTCTTAGGACAGGTTGGGAAGCCACTCTTCAAACTGTGGCATCTTCCAGATGCCTGTTACTATAACAATAACTTCATGGTTTTCCTACTTTCTCCTGCTCACTGGGATTTCTTCCAATCTCTACAAGTCTCAGGCTCTGCATGAAACCCTGTGTGCATGGCTTTGCCCCCAGCCAGGGGCTTCTCATGGCCTTAAAGGTCTACACATGGTCATGGTAATGGGATGCAGAGCCCAGCAGGTTCAGCCTGGGCCTTCCCCTCCCATTGGCATCTCTGAGTTCTCTCTTGGAGTGTCTATCACTGCCCCCCCCCTGTACTGTGCATGTAGTAAACCCCCAGTTGTCTTGTTGAAGTGGGAGCTTTTATTTCTCTCTATTGTCGTAGTAGCCTTTACCAAAGTCTTTCTTGTTAATTTTTTTTTTATCAATAGATACCTCAGGATTTTCCTCTGCACTGGAAGTTGTTGTTGGAGTTTGGTGCCCAGTCATAATGGAAGATGATGCCATCTCAAACCTATGCTGAGAGTCCTGCATTTAGACAGAGCTCTGGTGTGGATGGAAAAAGGAGATAGATGGATGCTTCATAGATAGAAATAGGTGGATTAGTGGATAGATATATGATAGACAGGTAAAGAGATGCATATAATTATATTATAGATAACTAATTTATGGCTACAAAAAGGATAGATAATACACACAGAGAAACATAATGGGTGAATAGATAGATGATGGGTAAATACAATAAATAGATGAATGATAGATGATTGATAGGCATATAGGTGATAGATATGATAGATAGGGAGACAGATGATATATAATATATGTTATATAATATATGACATATGTTATAAATTATATAGTAACATATAATTATAATATATAATAATACACAATATGTAGAGATGATAGGTAATAAAAAGTTAAATGATAAATAGATAAATAGATATAGACAGATGACAGAATCATAAAAGATACATATATAGGTGGATAATACATTATAGAAAGATGATCGGAAAGCAGGCATAGATAGATATTAATAGAGAAATGATGCTATGAAAAGGTGATAAGTGCATGAATGAACAGATGGATGATAGAAAGACAGACAGATGACAGTCAGACAGACAGATCCTGAACAACCACTCTTGGAGTCTGACACTGTGCAGGCAGCTGGAGAGCTGGGACGCATGGCTTCTGCACCACAGCTTGGAGATTATGTCTCCTCTTCGGGAAGCTTTAGTTTTAGTTGTTAAATATTCAACTGCTTGAACAAGGCCCACCTATATCACACTGCCACCTGCTTCCTCCAGAATCCACTGACAGTGTCTGGAAACATTCTGTGGTTTCACTGAATGATGGAATGCCATGCCATATTGACACAGTGCATTCCTCATTAAAGCAGAGCAGCTTCTGGCTCTTCACATCGCAGGGAGTGTTTGCGGCAGGTTTGTTTCAGATGCTGTTTACAGCATCAGGGAAATGCTTCTGCTCCCAGTGTGCCGCACGCTTTCATTATAAATGGACTTTGAATCTCCTTGCACATTTTCCTGAGCTATTGAGATGATAATTAGTTTCTTTTTTACTCTATTAAGGAGGTAAAGTACATTGATAGTTTTCTTTTTTTAAATGTTAGAGCAATTTTGCCTTTCTGGAATAAACTCCACTTGGCCAAGGCATTTTATCTTTTTATTTGTCTCTACTGTATCTTGGGAGTTTTTCTCCCGTGTTTGTGGTCAGTTGCTTTTGCTGATAGTAGTACTCGCCATGCAGGCATTTAAAGTGCTCCACGCTGACTCCACTTATCATTGCAAAATACTTTACCCAACAGTTCCTGAGGCCAGTTTTACTGGCTAGTCAGCCTTCCTATTTTCAAGCAACAGAAAACAAGCCTGGCCTCCACAGCAAAGGAGCCTCTTTATGGGATGTCTACAGCCTGCCACCCTTGGAAGGGTGGGGGAGCCACAGATTCCAAACTCAGGGATATCATGAGCTGGGCCTCTGAGACAGCTCATGCCCACCCTGAGCACAGGGCCAAGCTGCCTTCAGAGGCCAGTTTCATCGGTGATGGGTACTGTAGTTTCTGCACACTGGATAGTCTCCTGCTTGTTGTTACCACACACACAGCAAAACCAACCCTACAGTTTCCACTGACTGCTGTGAGCTCAGCTCTGCAGGGAGCTTTTAGCTGTCATGGTTTCGGGCATTTTCCAGATGCACAGAAAAGTGAGGGTTTGCAACGCTCATGTCTGTACAGAGGAGGCCTTTGAATGCTACTCAGGACTTACACATCAATGATAGTCTTCTAGTGTATTCAAGGGAGCCAGGCTGAAAACCAAATTAAAATATACACATACATACACATATGAACATACATGAGCTTCTGCATATATCCTCAGCCTCCATATCTCCAAATAAATCTCAGAGTTAGCTAAATAAAGGCTACAGAATGTTAAGGAAAAATACCTCATCTGTATTTAACCTATGTAGACTTTCTTCTTGCCGTTGGCCACCCAGAGTACATACTTGCCCAGCATTTATGTTGTACTTTTCATAATAAGCAGCTTGGAATGATTAAGGGTTTTAAGAGGATGTGCATGAGTTACAAACAAATCCTGTGGGTCGTGGGTATAGACATGGATAGATTTGGGGGTCTGCAGGGTCTCATAAATTCTGCGGCATTGCTGAACATTGCTGAGTGTGTATATGTAGTAAGCTACAGAAAGCTTTTGTGTCCTAGTCAGCTACAGCTGTCAATTTGACCAGTCCAGAGTCATTTGAGAGAATCTCAACTGAGGGACTGTCATGATCTGATTGGCCTGTGGCCATGTCTATGAGGAATGCTCTCATTTCATGATTGATATGTAAAGAGCCAGCCCACTGTGGATGGTGTCATCGCTGGGTCTGGGCTGTAGTAAAAGCTAGTTAAGCAGAGATTCAGAAAGACGGGCAGTAAGCAGTGTCCTTCTATATTTCTTGCCTCTGTTCCTGCTTGAATTCCTGCCCTGTCTTTTCTCCATGATGGACAGCAACACGTAACCTGAAATAAACCTTTTCCTCCCCATTCAACCCTGGTGTTTATTACAACTGGAAATCAAGCTAGGACATTATGTTACTAGTTATACAATTTTCCCACGCCTGTGACATTTAGATTATTTCAACCTATAACTGTAAATCACATTTACTTATTTATTTATTTATCTGTTCCTTTCTTTCTTTCTTTCTTTCTTTCTTTCTTTCTTTCTTTCTTTCTT
>NW_026596085.1:12149775-12181902 GCF_907164565.1 Psammomys obesus
CTTTCTTTCTTTCTTTCTTTCTTTCTTTCTTTCTTTCTTTCTTTCTTTCTTTCTTTCTTTCTTTCTTTCTTTCCCTATGGAGCCAGGCATGTGTGGATAATAACTAGTGCCACTCAGTTCTCCCCTTCCACCACTGGGTCTTAGGGATCCAGGCCAGGTCATCAATACTGGTAACAAGTACTTTCCATCCTCCCAGACGAGGATGATTTCGTAGACCTTCAGGTAAGTTGAATTCTCCTTAGACTCGTGGTAACCATGTTTGTCATTACATCAGCAAGAAATAATAGAAGCCAAATGAACGGACACTGGGGACAGTATCTCCATCTTGCCCTCAAGTGGCATAGAAGAATCTGTCTGGAACTGGGTATGTCTCAGTATATATGTTTTCTGGCACCTTCAGGCAAAGGGACAAGCAGGACACCCATGCCATCAAGGTTCTTCATTCTTCATCCTAGCATTGTACAGCTATGTTTGCCCTACGGTTTCATCATTGGCCTCAGTGGCCATCTTGATTATGTGTCTCTTTTTTTTTTCCCATGGTAATGATGGACTGTTTGCTATATTAATGTAACATTGGCTTATGTTGTTCTTTTAATATTAGTTATCTTCATTTCATGTGCAGTCTGAAATTGTAGTATTATTATTTTATTATTTTAAAATTTCACACATGTATACAATGAAGTGTGATCATTTCTGTCCGCTATCTTCATCCTCCAACTCCCCACCTATTCCCTACAACATTTCTCCTTTCTCAGCTTCATGTCTTTCATTTTTTTTTTATAATCCACTAAGTCCAATGAGTGCTCCCCATATGTGTAAGGGTATGGGGCCATCTGCAGATCGCTTCACTATAGAATTCTCACATAACTTCAGAGAACTAACACCGGTAATTATAAAGTAGGAAAGGAAGGAAGGAAGGCTTCTAAGCTAGCTTTATGAGGCCAATATTACCCTACTATCAAAATCATATGAAGTAACCTCAAAAGAAAAGAAAATTCCAGAGCAATCTCCATGATAAGCATAGATGCAAAAATTGTTAATAAAATACTTGAAAACAGATTCATTCTTGGGCTTCCCTAGCTAACTATCTAACGATTTCTAAATTCCACTTACAAACTACTTCCAAAGGTTTCTAACCATATCATCAAGTAGCCACAGAACCACTCCATTCTCCACACCAATTTCCTACATTAGACTTTCTATTCTGGGGTAGAACAATTTAAAGGAAGGATTGGTTTGTTGTTTTTTTTTTTTTTTTGTTGTTGTTGTTCAGTGTTTTAGAGGGTCCAGTTCATGGTCAGGAGCCTCACATTCTATGGGGCCACAGGTGGAGAGAAGTCAAGGGAGAGGCATCAGAAAGGGAAATAGACAAGACCCTCCTGAGTGCTGTGGCAGAAGAGAAGAGATCCTGAGACAGAGTCAAAATTGCTGCTCGACTGGGAGACTGATGACGACATCACGGAACACCTGCAGAGCTGTGCTGGGTTCTATGTCCTCTCCTATTCATCCCCCCATGCCCACCATCCGGGCACTGCATTTTTTTTTAATTTTAATATTAATTACTTTATAACGAATTAGGTTTCATCATGGCATCTTTCAAACAGGTTTTGTTTTTGTTGCTGACATCCCCACCCCTTCTTCACCACTCCCCCCGCCCCCCCCACCACCGTTTCCTTGTGAGTTCCCACCCACAGTAACCTCCTTTCAGCTTTCATGTGACAAGCTCTCCCTTCCTCCTCTTCCTCATCTGTTCTTGGTCTCCTCTGTGGTCTCCTATCTGGTTTCATAGTCTCTTTAGGTCTAAGTTCCTGACACCAGTGAGTCCCTCAGGAAGGGTCAAGCACCCTTACACCTCCCCTCCCCTTTCCGAAGTACTTACAGAAGAGATCACACCAGCCAGCCAGCTCTGATCCCACCAGGGCAGCTTCACTGGTGTGAGTGAATGCTCACACCTGCTCCTACAGATACTGTGATCCTCTCTCTGTTTGTTAGGACAAGGAAGTATTCCACATTCCTGCACAACGTAAGAGGCTCCTTCCTTATTGGGATACTCACTTGCTCCCTCCATCAACAATGGTTCAGACTTATTCCCACAGTATTTCTTTCTTTTCTTTTCTTTTTTTTTTTGTATTTTTACATATATTTGATTCCACAGTATTTTTTCAAACACATTTTCTAGAAAGAGCTGCTGAGAGCTTTCAATGACTGTTAGTGCAGTGTGTCACCTCTCTCTCAGAGAGGACTGCATTCAAGTTGCCCCAAGGGCAAAAATACCTGCCTTCTAGAGATGCCCACTGGTCCCTCACTATTGCCTAGGGTCTGAGCTGTGTGAAGACTGTTCAGGCCATTGTAGGGCAGAGTAGCCCTGTAGTTGCAGCCTCTGTGTCAAGACAGTGTGTGCACATGTTTGAAAGAAGCCTGAGAATTAAAAGGAAATGTGGGAGGGAATTCCTAACTGTAATAAAGCTGGACTTAGGTCACACTACCTCCCAGCTGAAAAGTTAATTATGTCCTCTCAGTGCCCTGTACTCTGCAGGGAGACTGAAGTCTTGGAGCTGAGGTTTTCTTCCAGCGTGGATCTCAGGCAGCAAATCCAACTGGAAATTCCTGCACAGGATAGTAGTTCTTTTTCTATTGACCAAATCGGGCAAGTTAAACAAAAACTGTTATCAAGTCTCTGTGCTGTACTGACAGTGCCTGGTACCGGATGCTAAGGTGAGCGGAATGGAGCCTTGTCTTCAGGGATCAGCATCCAAGCGGGCCTTTCACTGGAGTCAGGGCCACTGTGAGGCTAGAGGGTGCTCCGTGGCTCTCCAGCCTTCACCTTTTCTCCCTCCTTTCACCAGAAGGTTTATAGTAGATGACCTGAGCATTGGAGGGAAGAGCTGGGTGTCCTTGATGCCAACAGTAACAGTCAGAAGGCATACAGCCTCAGCACACCCTGAAGGTAGGCAGGGATCCAGGCGCCTTCAGAGACTGTTGGTGGGGCTGGCATCAATTTCTCCCATGTTTTCTGATCCTCCTTCCTGGAGAGGCCAGTACTACTCTCTGCAAAACAACCCTGAAGCTGAGTCTACGGCCTAGAGGGACAGACACTCATTGTGTACATGGAGACACAATTGAATGAGTTGCAGTTGCCAGTAAAATAAAATTTACTCTGGAAAGAATTGACTAAAATACTACGAGTGTAAACATTTGTTTTCTGTGACTAAAGCTCAGCATTAAAGCTCTCAGAGATAGGAGTGGTCTGGGAATTAATTGCTTAGCCCTTATTTGACAGATGAGGGACAGCCTGGATGAGGTTGGAGGCATCTCTGCCTCCTCCATCCATTCACTCAACCATTCACTCATCCCTTCCCTGATTCATCCATCCACTCACCTCTGATTTTATTATGTCATTTACTCACCTAGTCATTCACCCATTCATTTGTTCGCTCACTCACTCACTCACTCACCCCTTCACTCATTCACCTGTTCTTTTGCTGCAGCAAACAAACTATAGTTCTGTTGGTCCCTTTCCCTGAAGGAACACATGGCTGAACTAGAGAGCCCCTTTCTTCCTCGTCTGGTCACTTCACACTTGGATGCTCAGCAGGAACCAGGATCTCTGCTGGGGAAGGCTCACAGATGCTCCAATATCATGTGGGGGACACATCTGTGTTAGCTATAAATATCCTCATGTCAAGAGCCCTGGTACTGCCCAGGAAGGGTCATACCATAGCCTGAGAGGCCTCAGATGCTGCTTCCTCCATCTTCATGAGATTCAGTGGGGTTCAGGGGCTACTGAGCAAGGGTCTTTGGGAGGAAAGTTATGTCTAGAGGGGTTGGTCCAGTTATGCCCTGGGGGGGCGCAGAGGCACAGTACAGGTGGCTCCCGGATGCAGCCAGGATGGCAAGGATGGTAGATGACTTTTATGTGCAAGCCTCAGTCCGTATTGTATGAAGGCCAAGATCCATTTGCTAAGTGGGGAATTTCTTAAGGGTTCTAAGATGAGCCATGGCTGATACCTAAGAAACATGAATTCCAGAAGTAGCAATCAGTGACACCAGATACTAGGAGCCTTTTGCCCGCCACATAAATCTTCTCACAGCCACGCAGCTTCCCCATAGACCTGAGATGCCCCTGGCCTAGCCACTGAACCTCTCCTCAGCCACCCTGAAGACCACCACGCAGAAGGCTCTCCATGATGTGAACCTCTGTCTCCTCCTCCCTTCCCCCTGCCAGCAGACAGCCCCGCCTCACCCCTGAGCAGTCAGAGCAACACAAGCCGAACCCTCAGCACAGGACCCAGTGAAGGCGTGCAGAGAGACAAGCAGACCACTGAGAGAAGCTCAGCAAGACTGCTTAGGGGGCCAAGCACACCAGAAAAGACAAGTTTTGGAACACTGCTGTCCTACTCGGCTTTCTAAGTAGGGACCAGTCAGACAGAGGGAGAGAGAGAGAGAGAGAGAGAGAGAGAGAGAGAGAGAGCATAACTCCCAGAAAAGATGTAAAAGGAAGGAATTAAACAGCTGAGGAAAACTTACAAAGAGACAGAAGTCTTTTTTAAAAAATAGTATCTTTTATTTATTCTTTGACAATTTCATACATGTGTTCAACGTACCTTGATCATATCTGCTCCCTTCCCAATGCCTCCAGACAGCCCTAATACATCCCTTCCTTCCTTCATGCTCTCTCTCTCTCTTCTTTCTCTCTCTCTCTCCCCCTCCCTACTGGATCTCATTAGGGCTGCCTGCTGGAATGTTGCCTGCTCTTGTTGGCTAGATCACAGGTAGGTCATGACAGCTGCAGTGAGTTCATGGGTGTAACGGTCATGTCACATCCAGAGGACAGTGCTCCTTTCCATCCTCTGGCTCTTACATTCCTTCTGCCCAGTCTGCTGCAATGTTTCCTGAGCTTTGCTGGGGCTCAGCAGCCACTTATTCTCAACCCGCTAGTCAGCTATGAGTCTCTGCATCGCTGGCCATGGTCGAAGGAATCTTCTCTAGCCACGCCTGAGCCCAGCACTAATCTATGTGTATAAACATAGCTCTGTAGAAGGTAAGCTGACAGTAGCTCTACTTTGTTAAACAATAGTAGTAGATTCACGGACTCCCGGGGCCAGTGGCCTCCCCAGCCGTAGACTTTTCAGGTCTGCAGGCTTGATTTGTTTTTACTGTGGAACAGAAAAAAAAATCTGCTCCGTAGTATTTGTGCCAATATTGCACCAGTTGGCACATCTTGACTGCCAAGTTGGTATTGCAGCATGTAGACTTATCTGCTGAAGGGGCACAGGGGTATTTTTTTCTCCCCAAGCAGTCTGTGTAGCACCTCTGGCACTGTGAAAGCTCTTCAGCAAGGACAAAGTTTTCAGGTCATTTCCACTTGATTTCTCTACGTCCCACAACCGAAGTGTGCTGTGTCTTCAGCAATAGAGCCTTACCACTTAGCTATGGAGAGAAACCAGTGGCAGTGACAATAGCCTGTATTATCTGTGGCTTCTCTAACCGATAACTCACACTGAGATAATCCATGTCTGACACTGAGATTTTCATTCGATAACCCGTGTCTTCAGGGAGAAGCATGAAACACAAGTCTTAAAGACTCGGGGTGGGTGAGGCACTGAGGGGGCTCGCATGTAAATGATAGAAGTTCTGATTGGAGGCAATGGTGGGCGTCAATAATTAAACAAATAGCTAAAGAAAATGATCCCTAAGTGGATGAAGGACTTGGGAGAGCTGCATCCCACTGATGCTCAGGTATGGATCTCAGGAAATGCTAAACACTGATGCATACTTGAGAAAAATACCGTAAATTCAAAGATAAAGAAAATATCTCTGAAATTTTCTCCAAAAAGATCCAGGATTTGTAAAGGGGGCGGTTGGCTAACATTATAGCTGAGGGGAACAAAAGGTTATATAGTCACTGAAAATTAAAGGTTTCACGCCATACCTTATACCTCCCAGGGCACAACCAGGACCTGGTGAAGGAAGAGGATGCAGGGATGGAAAGTGTTCCTTCCAGGAGACAGGAAAAGGCTCTTACATCAGCGCTGAGTCCAGTCACAGGGAACCAAGAACATAAAACACACCCAGCATCAAACACACACACACACACACACACACACACACACACACACACACACACCCCATAAGGAAAATTCAGTTCAATGTGATTTCTACCCCTAATAAGATATAGAACTTGCTAGGGTGTTGAGGAAAGGACCCTGAACACTGTTGCCCGGAATGTAAGCTAGCAAAACCACAGTGTGTACATTCCTTGGAAAACTGTGGCCTTTCTGTTCCCTCTTTCGTGATGATCCCCGAGCCTTGGAAGGTGTATATGATAATATAGATGTCTCATTAAAGCTGAACACTCCACATCGTCTTATCCTTCACACTTTGACCAGTTGCGGGTTTCTGTATTAATATAACCATGTACTGTAGAAAGAAGCTTTTCTCCTGATGAGGGTTGAGAGGTTTTGAACATCTGCAGTGAAGCAGTACTTGTCAGATGTGACAGCTAAGTTACATACATGAGCTCACAGCTGTATGTTTTACATGTGACCACCTGCACAACACCTGTACAAGACCAAGCCAGCCAAAATCTCCAGGATGGATTGGGGAGGGACTCATGGAATCCCTTAGCTGGGGAACTTTTAGCAACTGATGGCTGTTGGTGAAGAGACAGTCAGTTTGGTTCATGGATGCAGGTCCTGAGAAGCCACTCATGATCCACTCGAAGGTCTCAAACCCATGCACATGTAGTTAGCATTAAGTACACTCAGTGGGCATTATCAAAACAGTGAGAGATGGGGGAAGAAGAAGAGGGGGAGAGAAAAGAGAGAGAGGGTGCATATGAAGTTGGAAATTGTGGGGAGAAGGGGACAAAGGTGGTTTTAAGCAATACTCATTATATGCATACATGAATATTAAATAAAAACATTGCATTAAAGAATCTCATGAATGGAGTCACATACGAGGTCATCATCGGAGAGCTTTTAGCTCCCTTCCCTTGTTCTGCACAGTACTGAGTACAGTGAGCAGCCGCAGGGTCCACCAGTCCGTGAATGGCTAAGGAAAGTAGGATGCACCTACACGGTGGAGTAGTGTTTTTTCCGTAAAAGGCCACTCAGTACTGTTCAGCGGCCGCACCATGGATGGATCTGAATGACACACCAAATGACGTAGGACAGATACAAAAAAGACAAATGCTACATGGTCAGCAGGGTTTTAAGAGGGAGAAAAGCCATCAAATTTTCTATTCGAGACTGTTCATAGAACCATGGTAGAACCTGGACGAAGGCTGAGGTGACTGCTACAAGATTGGTTAGTTCTTTGGGCTGTCATGGCCAAGCCAGTGGAGGGCCTACTGGCTCCATCCATCTCCCAGTGGCCCACCGCAGAGATGATCATGCTCTATTCATGAGCGGCTCATCCAATTGAGAGTGTTTGAAACCCCCTCTCTCATCCTCTGACTTGTGCTTTCTTAGCTGTTGACCCTGACTGCTAGCTGTTAGTGCTGGTTAGTGTTGCCAGCATCTACATGGCAGACAGATGTATTTGCTGTCAGTTAATTAGATTAAGCTCCCTTTGTTCTCGCATTTATGTGGGCCATCCCAAAGCTTCACCAGGCAAGGGACTTAACTCTATCCCAGCCACCATGGGGTAGCTGAAGTATAACTCCACACTTAGTTCCCTGTCTGTGGGGTGGTCCAAGGCAGAAGCTCCTTGTTAGAAGCCACCCTCACTTAGAATCAATTACAATTAGCCCCATTAGAATAAGGGACGTATGAGGAAACACAATAATGCCTTGAATGCAGCTCAAGAGCTTTGCGGTAATTGTTGTTCCTATCCCTGAATCCAGTCTTTCTACTTTTTCAGTTGTTTTGGCTATTTTACACCCAGCTACAAGTTGTCTTCCTTACCTTCCTTGGTGCTTCAGACTCTCCTTCTTTAACCTTTAATCTTCTTTCTCAATCCTTGGCTTCATTGTCACAGATGTCACTTTCTACAGAAGGCAGCTCCTGTATCGCATCACTCAGTGACTAAAGGAAACTGCAGAAGCTGTATGCTGTAACAGGAACCCTGGGTTCTTAGAGACCAGCTGGAGGTCAAGAATCTTCAACCCTGGGGAAGCCACACATCTCCCTGGGAACCCATAGCCATGGAGCAGACCAGAGCAGGCTCCAGAAAGGGGGAGCTTGAGGGTTGATAGCAAGTTCATGAAAATAGTGGCCTGGGCCACAGTGGAGACACTTGCTTCTGTGTGAACCTCAAGGTTAGCCCACCAACATATGAAAGACTTGGAGCTATACGGAAAGCCAGACATTTATAAAGCCAGGACCAATAACTTCAGGGATGAAGGTTAGAGCCTGGGACACTGTAATGCTCAATGACATGTCAGGCACTGAAGAAAAAGTGCCAGGTTTCTCTCTCATGACATAGATTACTGTAATTCCTCTATTCAAGCAGTAGAAACTGTAACTTACAGGCCAGCCTTAATTTTGACATGTCAAAAACCACAAATAACACCTTAACTGACAGAACAAGAAAATTTATCAAAACTATAGAGCGATATAACAATGCGATGCTTTTCAGAACCATGAGAGTCATCAAGATGGTTAATGACTTACTTCATTCCATGTACAAGTTAGAGGGAACAAATAAACTAAAATGGTGTCAAGAAGTCCTGGAAAGGCGTGGTAATTCAGCAAACAGTCAGATATATGTCATGTAATATAAGAAGACAAGAAAATTTCCTTAATGCAATTAAGCAAAGGCAAATACAATTTTAACAGGAAAACATGAAAGGGATTTCAGTAAAAACAAGATACTGGTTATTAATCCTTCAAGCTACAACCTTTGGAAGTTGGTTGAAGTCTTTAAAAGATGTTTGGCACCCTAAGAGTGTGGAGTGAGGCTGGGGTGCAGCTTAGTAGAAAAATGCTTGCTCTTCATACCTGATGACCAGGGTTCTATCTTCAATAAGACAAAAAAGTGAATAACTAATGTGATATAAAATAATTTTTAATTGAGCAATATTTTTTGTTAACTATATACCTAAAAAACACAAAGAAAATTTAAAAAAAGAGTCTAGTAAAATTAAGATAAATGAATGACATGATCTGGGAAGAAAGGATACATTGATACAGAATTGCAAGAAACCCAAAGCATCTGTGTGAGGATGAAATTGTAGTGGACCTGCTGGGAAAATGACAGCCACTAAAATGACAGAATCTCTACCTCTGACCTTGTGAAGCCCAAGCACAGGCGTGGCTTGGCTTAGATGGCTGCAGGAAAGAAGATCCAGCCTGTGCCCAGGCTTTGGAGATGGATAGTGCTGGGAAGGAGGAGTTCCTAAGGCTTGTGACAGTTTCAGTTTGAAATGTGTGGATGCTTGGTCCCTACCTGGTATCTAGGGGAGGTTCTGGGAACTTTGAGAAGTAGGGATCCAGCAAGAGGAAATGTTACTGGGGGAGAGTCCCAGGGGCCCTGTTATCCCTATTTCCTGTGTGGCTATGTGGCTCTGCCTGGTGCCGTGAACTGAAAGCCATACCTTCCACACACTGGTAGACTGGAAGGCTCAAACTCCAAGCCTCAAAAAAAATGTTTCCCCTCTTGAGTCTTAGCACCACCCACAATGGTCTGGGCCCTCCCCTATTGATCACTAATTAAGTGAGAAATTAACTAACATGGTGCTGTCCCCTTTTCTGTTTCTTAGACCCTGGTCCCACTGCTGGAACAGTAGTAGCAGTCAGAGTTGTGGGACCTGCAGACCCACGGGAGAATTCATTTCTCGATTAATTAGGAGGGAGCTGTATTGCAAAGACCCCAACTCTGTCTTTTTCTCTTCCTTTATGGCTGGAGCTGTGGAATGTGTGGAGCTGTGCATAGTATTTAAAATCTGACTTCTTGCTATAGGATGAACAAGTGGAGCCAGAGAAAAAGGGAAAAAAAAATCAGGATATCTACAAATTAAATGGAACTAATTGTTAAGAAGGAATATAAAACTGTTGGCTTGAGAGTACTGTCTGCTTTTCTAGAGGACCTGCTCTTTCATTACTGGTGCCCACCCAGCAGCTTACAACCATCTGTAACTCCAGTTCCAGGGTACTCACTGCCCTCTTCTGGCCTGTTTCACTTAGGGTGTCTATTGTTATGATGGAATGCCATGCCTAAAAGCAAGTTGGGGAGGAAAGGGCTTATTTGTCTACACTTCCACATCATAGTTCATCACTGAAGAAAGTCAGGACAGGAACTCAATCTGGGCAGGAACCTCCTGGAAGCAGGAGCTGATACAGAGGCCTTGTAGGGGTTACTGGCTTGATCCATATAGCTTGCTCAGCCTGCTTTCTTACAAAATCCAGGACTGTCAGCCCAAGAACAGCATCACCCACAATGGTCTGGGCCCTCCCCTATTGATCACTAATTAAGAAAATGCCTTATATGGCTCTTCTGGAAGAATTTTCTCAGTTGAGGTTCCTTCTTTCTGATAACTCTAAGTTGTTTCAAGCCAACATAAAATTAGCCAGCACATAGCCTCTGAGAACACTGCATAAATGTGTGTACAGACATACACACAGGCAAAACACAAAACACTCATACACATAAAATAAAAGCAATCAAATCTCTTAAAACAGAAATGTTAAATTGCTGAAATAATCTAAAACAAGAAAGGTAATTTAAAGACAGAAGGGAGGAAAGTAGTTGAACAGAAAACAAATGCTGAGTGGTAAGCACCAAGCCAAACACATCAATGGCTACATAAATTGAGAAGTGTTTAAACAGATCAATAAAGTGACAGACACTGTCAAAATCAATAAAACAGCTTATTCTAGCCATACATGGTGTGGATAAAACTCCTCAGGTAAAGGGAATGCATTGTTTAGAGGTGGTGATAAAGTTTGGCTTGGTGTTCCTCAAATGCCATGAAGGCTTGGGCTCTGGCTTGGAGTGTAGCCTACGGGTCTTCTGGGTGAAGTCAGGCCTCAGAGGACCTGCTCTTAATAAGATGTGGGATTCCAGCCTTTCCCCTCTCTTAGTTTCCTAACTGCCATGTGGCGAGTAGCTTCCCTTGCTGCACTCTTCCATGTTGATGTTCCATTTTATCAAAGTCCTGAAAATGGCCCTGGATCAGAACCTCCGAATCCATGAGCTAAGATAAACCTTTCCTCCACGTAAGCTGATTTATCTCAGGGATTTGCTACAGCAATGGAAAATTGTCAAGTACAGATGAGTAGCACATAGCATGCCAATAAAAGTCAGACAGAAACTGGGAGAGCTACATTAATATAAAGATGTAGAATTCAGATCAAACATGGCTACAAGCTGTTTAGCTAGATCAATGAAGTGACAGACATTGTCAAAATCAATAAAAGGGATTAATCCAACCGTACATGATCTAGATAAAACTCATCAAATATAGTGTTTATGCTGTTTAGAAGAATGTTTAGAATGAGATAAAGAGAGAGATTTCACTGTGATTAAAGGGATAGTTCTCTAAGCACACAGAACAAGGCTAAGCAGGAGTGTGCTTAATCACAGCCTCAAAACAAATAAAATTGAATGGAAAAAACAGGAAAGTGTACCCCCAAAATGGCGACAACTGCCTCTCAGTAGTGAGCATAGCTAGGAAATAACACTCTAGAAAGGGTCATGAAGGTCAGAGACAACACCAAGTATGTGATTCCAACTAAGTGTCTACCAGCAGGGACCTCCTTCCAAGGTCACATGCATGCTAAGACCTCACACCCTGTACATCAAGAAGCCAAACGTCACAGATTTGAAAGAGAAGAAAGCATGTGTTGTATAGTTTCATAGCAAAAGAACGGAATATGAGACTTTAATGAACAGACAAAGAAGAAAACATCAGACCCTCGGAACGACTAAGCCACTTCTAAGTCAGGGGCCAAATAACAGCATCAGTGGAGCTGATCCCTGTCTGCTCTCCACCCCGCCCCCCCCCAAATTTCTAAACGTGAAAACAAATAATATATATCATAGTATGTAGAACACAGCTGAAGAAAGGTTAGAAAAGAACCTTATAGAATTAATCCCTTTTATTAAAATGAAGCGTGTCAGTCCAGAAAGATGGCTCATTTGTATAAAGGTGCTTGCACCAAGCCTGGTGACCTGAGTTCAATCCCCGAGATGTACATAGTAGGAAAAAGAAAGACAACTCCTGCAAATTGTCCTCTGATCTCCAACATGCTGTGGCACATGTGAAACCCCTCCCCACATATACATACATACAGATAAATAAACAGATGCAAAAGGCAATTTGTAAAATGTTTCTAAAATCAGCAACACAAACTTCTGTAAGAAATTGGGGAAAATTAATAACCTTAAGATGAGTGGAAAGAAAGATGATGAAAACAGAATAAATCATATCCCTTCATACTGGTGATGAACAGTTAAATATGAAATTAATAATGCGATGTCATTTATAAAATGAGTTACTTAAGGATAAATCTAACAAAACATCTATAAACCCTCTGAGCTAAAAACTACCCAGACGCTGATTGAAGTAATCAAAGGGGTGCTAATAGAGGGGCACGCTGCGCTAATGGACTGGAAGAGTCAGCAGAAGAGAAATGTTAATTTCCTGCAAGTTTATCCACAGATTTAAATGAAATCCTGTTTAAAACTTAGCACGGTACTTTTGAGACATGCAGAGGCTGCTCCTAAAAAGTAGACAGAGAGAGCGGTGCTGGCTAAGCAATCTTTAAAATGTAAATCTGGGGGAATTAGACTTTTTCCTCCAAGACCAGCTCGCCCTGAGTGTCTGCATCTGCTGCCAGCCCAGAGATCGATGGACAGAATGGAGAGCCAGGAATAGGCAGCACAGGTGGGGCCAGTCAATGCTACACAGTGGCTCAGCAGCAGTTCAACCAAGAAGAATGGTCTCCAGCGAAAGATGAAGCTGTCCGCTGGCTCTTCACAAAGAGGCAAACCTCGATGGAAACTTTAAACCTTAGGCAAGGTTAACCCTGAATAAACCAGGCATCTAAATGTGAAAAGCACAACTCCAAAAAGTTTAGGGGTCACGCAGGGCAAATACAAACAATTCAGTCATCCATCCTAAATGCACATGTGCAAGCAATATCAAAGCGGCATCCAATATTGTGCACAATCATTATAACACTCGAAACATTTAGGAAGCAATATTTGATGCATCTATGTGTTCTAGTTGTATTCTGTTGCTATGATAAAACATTGTCATCAAAAGCAGCTTAGGAGAGAAAAGGCTTTCTTTCATCTTGCAGGTCACTGTTTATCATTGAGGAAAGTCAGGGCAGGAATCCAAGCTAAAACCTTTAGAAGAAACCATGGGAAATTCTGCTTGCTGACTTCCTTGTAGAACCATGCTCAGCTAGCTTCCCTATGCAGCCCAGGATCACCTGCTCAGAGAATGTTGCCACCCACGGAGGACTGGGTCCTTCTGTTTCAGCTAGCAATTAAGACAACTCCCTATAGACATGTTTGAAGGGCAATCTGGTCTTGAGAATGCCTCAGCTGGGATTGCCTTTTCAGGTGACTTTGCTAAGATGACAATTAAAACTCACTAGGACACGTTATGATTTGGGTTAAGTGACCCAAAAAGTCTTGGACATGACAGCCAGAGAACAATATAGAGGAATAAGACTTAAAAAGGCAGAATTTACAAAAATCAATCACTATTGCCCAGTAGAAGACCCCATCGCATCAATTCAATGATAAATTGCTGAGTGGAAGAAAGTGCTCTGAAAAGTGCACACACGATGGATTCCTGTGTCTAGAAAATGCAAAGATACCTGCAAATCCAATGGTAAAGACAAAATGGCACAACTAAAAAGTGAGTGAAAGCCTTCATCTCATTACCAGGCAGTATTTCCAGCACTAAAAGAAGCTAGATTGTTAGCCAGGAGGTCAGGGCAAGTTACACACTGAGGTCTTCATGGCCCTATGTAAGCTGGCCAGATTAGAACTGCTGAAGAGAGCTGGAGAAATGGCTCAGGATTCAAGAGTTCTGGCTGCTCTTGCAGAGGACCTGAGTTCAGTTCCCAGCACCTACATGGTGTTACCTCTAACAACCAGTAACTCCAGTTCCAGAGGATCTGGTGCCTTCTTTTGGCCTCCACGGGTACTTCATGCATATGGTATGTATGCCTGCTTGCTGACAAACATACACACACACACACACACACACACACACACACACACACACACACTCACACACACACACGACTCTTTAGAAATGCTGATGCATGAGTACCATAGGGGAGCAGATACAGCCATAGCTTTCTGGGGGAACGGCAGAATCATGTGGTCACTCTTAGTTAGAGCAGGCATTCTGTTTGTTTTTTCCCGCTGGGGCTCAAGACTAAACCCAGAACCTCAGATATGGAACCTCAGGTTAATGAGTTTTTATAAAGCTTAACAGGCAC
This sequence comes from Psammomys obesus, assembly GCF_907164565.1. Taxonomy (NCBI): domain Eukaryota; kingdom Metazoa; phylum Chordata; class Mammalia; order Rodentia; family Muridae; genus Psammomys; species Psammomys obesus. The sequence goes on from NW_026596085.1 coordinate 12,164,184, forward strand.
TTTTTTTTGCCAGGGGTACTGAATAAAAAGGCTCATGTCTGTGTCAGAGTGACTCAGTACTCAGTACAAGGTGGCTCTATTCCTGGCTCCAGAGTGGAAGCAGTCCACACATCCCTCAACGGAGGGCTGATCAGAAAACCAGTGTGTGGTGCTCATGGAGTACTGGGAAAGCAACAGGTGTGAGTGGTGAGGCCACCTCCACTCTCTAAGGGGTACAGATCTTCTGCAGCTAGGAAGGGAAGCAAAACATGACACTCACTCAATTAAATCTGTGTTGTGGAACCTTTCAGTACCAAGCACCCAAAGTCCCAGAGAATGATCCTCATCCCATTTCTATGTGGGGAGTCAAAGAACAGTGGACCAAGGGGTGCCATGATGGAATCCACCTGTCTTCCTAGATTATCTCTGGCCTTCTGGACATCTCTCCTCTGGGCTGAGCAGCCCTTCTCTCTGGAAGACAGGAAATGGGAGTGGGTGGAGAGGTCCTCTCTGAGTTTTATGCCTGAATGCTGTGGTGCAGCCTGTCTTCCCTGACTCACTCTACAGAAAGGGCTTTTAGTTTCTACACCCCATCTCTGAGACAGGAGAAGCAGGAGGGGTGAAAGGGGTGGAAGGACAAAAATGGGCAGGAGAAGAAAAAGGTGCAAGAGGAGAAGGAGGAGCTGAGGTCAGGAAGGGGCAGGAGGGTCTGGAAGGCAGGAGGGACAAGAAGGTCTGGAGGAGCAGAAGAAACGGGAAGGAAAAGTGGTGTAAGAGGGGCAGGAGGAGTGAGGAGGGGGGCAGGAGGGGTAGGAGGGACAAGAAGAGAAGGAGATGGCAGCAGGGGCAGAGAGGCAGGATGGGAAGGAGGGGTAAGAGCAGAGAGTGTAAGAGTTCAGAAAAGCCTTGCTGCAGAATCCTCCATTCCACCTGTGACCTGGCAGTAGGATGCTGGAGTCCCCATGAAGGATGGCACAGCCTCATGGCTAGAACAATGTACACGTCACGAATACAAACATCCCACAAGACAGTAATATGGACAATTGAATGTTAATCAATCTTAAAGACTACGTGAAGTGAACAAAGCACAAGAAACAGAGAGCACAGATAAACACATTGGCTGTGTTAGCCGTTTATGACGTTCAGAGACAGGGCTCTTCCAAGAAAGGGTAGCCCCAACCTCTGAGAATGCAAATCCCACTAAACATTTATGGAATAATACATGTCTGCACCCTCCTTGCTAGAAAAGCATCCATCCCCAAGTCACTCTAAACACTGCTATGCCACAGAAGAACATTGATGCCAATCCACTCACAGGAAGAGATGGAAGCCTACCAGCTAATGTCCAGTAGAAATAATGGCACAGGGTCCTGACACTGTGTCCACAGTGGACAGCCAGGCTCATGCCAGGAGTTATCAGTGGGTTAAAAAAAAGGACCAACTTCTGTGTTTTCCACATTAACAAATTAAAAGACCCAAATCATAAGTTTTCTGCAATTACTTCAAGTAAATTGATGAAGCAAGCATTTCAATAGTGAAGAACATGGCATTCCCCAAATCTGGAGTAATAATAAATCTAAGAAAAATACAAATGACATTTTTAAGTCATTATGAAGTCCCTGAAAAGATTTAATAAGACCTAAAATTTTTGAGAGCAGCACCATAGACACAGATAAATTATTATTATAAAGATGTTAACTCGCTCAATATAAATGAGAAAATCAGTTTAGTTCTAGGAATTCTAATATTTTCTTCCCTTCCTTCTTTTGTCTCCTTTTAATATACATATATTTTTTGTCTTTTTGAGAGGGTTTGACTAATCCCATTTTAAACATACTAGAGGAGAGGGAGAGACAGACAAACAGACACACACACACACACACACACACACACACACACACGGGGAGAGAAAAAAAATAGAAATATCCACCATAGAGCAATGAAAGGGCAAAGGAGGGAAATTTACTTAGATCTTTGAAAAACCCACACCAGTTTTTCTCAGTGTTAAAAAAGAAAGTAAAACCTGATCCAACTTCATAGGGTACACAAACACTTTAGTTGAATTACGGACTGAAATGCAAATGACAAGCGAATGAACCACAGAAGCCACTGCAGAGAAAGGTACTTACGCCGGTGGGTTAGGAAGAAATGTGAAAGACATAGCAGGATACTCGAGTCTGGTGGTTCTTAACCACACTAGAAGGTAAGCCCACTGGGAAGGCAAACAAGCTTCAGATAGGGAGAAACCAGCCCCTACATTTAGGAATGACAGTGGATATGTGCTAAGACTGCATAGCATCCACATATCCGTGAGGGGAAAAGGAAAAACATGACATAAAATAGGCCAGAAATGAAAGTCTAAATGACTGATACAGTTATAAAGCGATACCTGGTATTTTCATTAGCAGAGAAGTAACCTGAACCAACATAAGCAACTAACACACACACCCACACATACACACGTGTGCATGCACACGTGTCCATGTCCAAGGAGAGCAGACACTCTTCCTGAGGATGGAGGGTGCCCCCATGAGCTGCTATGGAAAGTTTGGTAAGTTCATCCTTAGCTGGTTCATAGGCATTCAGGGTCTATCCCAGTCTGGCCCATCCATTCACCCCCTCCCGCCCCATTTCTGTTTTTTTTTTTATTTTTAATTTTTTTTAAATTCTTATATCCATTGTTTTCTTCCAATGCTGGTGATGGAAACCAGGACTCACACATTCCAGCCAAGCGCTCTATCACTGAGCTGCACCTTCAGCCCCACAATGTCTCCGAGAAGACCTAGACTTTGCAGCTCCTGCTCTGAGTAACTACAGACATGCACAAAATGAACCTGGTGGAAGACCTAGGACGGGAACCATGGAGTGACTGAGCCCCACAGAGCCTTGCTGTGAAATGCTCATAAGGCCTCAGTGTGAGCCACTGAAGGCAAACACAGCTCTCAAAACACGATGTAGAGAAAACACAGAACACAGAACAACACACCCTTTATCTTTACCGCATCATGCGCAAAACATGAGAAACATTCTTTTTCTTTAATTTTTGAAAAGAAGGAGTTTTCAACCACCAAAGGGGGCTGTGGAGACTCAATGGCTCAGCAATGTCCCATTCCTAGACTAGATGTGGGTGCAGAGACATCCACTGGATTCCAGCTATCATTGTGATTAATCTTTAAAATGGGTATGTTCGCTTTGACTCCCTTTCCGCTGTGCGTTTCAGAAGAGAGAACTAGGTTTTTGGTTCATGCTGGATATGGCACATGTAGGCTGTGGCAAGGCAAGAGTGGTGCCAGCAGAAGGGTAGATGTTGTCCTTCAATGATTGGGTGCTCATCTGTTCTCTGGCTTTAGGAGTCAAAGCTTCGCTGTTTGGGGAGTATGAATATGGTAAGCCTCCAGCTCCTCAGTGTTCAGACAACAGGAGTTCGTGGACCACTTTCCTGTTAAAAGAAGTGGAAGAACTCCCTGTGGCTCTGGTCTGACTGTGTCTAGCACCATCGGACTCTCTTTAGGACAAGCCAGGGTGCCAGCCCATGCATCTTCCTAAAAGGAGGTGATGGAGATGGATTGTGAATCGATGTCTGGGAAGAGCTTACAGGGTCTTCAACAGGCCATGAGGACTTAGCATGCAGCAACCAGCTTTATCATGGTTGGAGAGATCCAGGGGTCTGGTCTCTGCTGCCGGGTAATAGCCCATTCCCCTCAGAAGTGCATTAGCACGACTTCCTGTAAAGCACATTCTAAGATCCTGAGATAGAAAAACTGCTTTCTGGGAGGCCATACTTATGTTCCTATCGAGTCTCCTTGCTGAACAATAAGGCACTCTCTGTCTATGAGTGATTATGCCTGTGTGCACGTCTCTGTATTTGCTTGGGTGAGGGTAGCTATGTGTGTGTCTGTATGAGCGTGTCTGTGTGTGTGTATGTGTGTGTTTGCATGTGTGTACACATTTGTGTGTTTGCAGGTATGAATGTGAGTATGCCCACGTGTATATGAATGGGCACGCTGAACGCGTCCACATTCCTCAGTGTGTGTATCTGCACGTGTGAGCGTGTGTCTGCCTGCTTGTGTATGGTGCGTGTAGACACACTAATGTGTGCAGGCAGGTGTCCGTGGTAATGTGTGTTGTAAATAAAAATGCAAATTATGTTAAGGAAAGATACTCTCCCTGACTAGTGCCCTTCTTTCCCTTTTCATCCCAAATGTCTTTCTCTCTTTTTTCCAATGCATGTCAGTCTTTCTAATGAGCAGACCAGCCTCTCCAGCTCCAGGGCACAGTGATGTCTTAACAGATCTGAAAACAGTCTTTGTGTGATGCAAACCGTGAGCAGCAGCGCCTAGCAGCTGCTCCTGTGTGCCAGGCTTTGGATGGCACTCTCCTCACCTTGCAAAACTTCCTTGCTCTAAACAGATGAGCAACAGCCCAGTCTTGGCACCAGGGCACAGTGAGACTCTATGTGTGGAGGACAGCATTGGTACTGTCAAAGCCTCTGCCATGGGGTGTCTAATCACAGACAATCCAGGTACCCCTACAGCTCTCTCAGAAACAGGGCCACGTCTCCCTCTGCAATCTCTCCCATAGGGTGGAGAACTAACAGGCTTCTTAGTTAGTTTACAAGATCAGCATACTTTCTGTAGCTCTTTTTCTCTGGGACAGGGCTGATAAGAAAGCATGTTTTATTGCAGCCTTGTACCCACCTGCTCCAAATTGCAAGGCAAGTTGGTGGTCCTTTCTGGTGCTCACTTCGGCATTCCTTGTTGATTATGTGTTGAACAGCCCACCAAACCCTCTGGAAACCTCTAAGAATGAGAGGCCCCCTTCGGGGATTAGCAGACTATACAGAACAGCTGCACAGGTTTGTAGGGTAAAGACACAAAGTGGACTTTAAGGTGTGGAGTTCACTTTCTCATCATACGTGTTGAGATGGGTCAGCAAGAGCAGAGGGAGAGTCCTCCCTCTGATCCCTGATCCCTGATCCACCCTGCTCAGGACAATTTGAAACCATTGCATATCACCTTAAAAAAAAAAAAAAAAGCAGCAGACAAAAGCTGAGGTGCTGGGAGACTCTGGAGCCCGAAAGCATGTGTTGATGAATATTCTGCCTGAGAAACCACAACACCTGAATGCCAACCAGCTGCAGAGGGATCAACTTTTGGTGGTGGGGAACCCTGGAAAAGGCAGCCACACAGAGAAGAACACTTGGACAGTAGGCCCTGCAGGGAATAGGAAACAGAGCAAAGCCAGCCTCAGCCCTGCAAAGAGTCTCAGCATCCACCACACAGGACTGCAATAAGGTGCTCAGGTCTTCCCTTTGCTTGGTGGCCTGCTGACTACAGCATGTGTAGGCCAGGACAAACAGACACAGGAAGCCTCACGCAAGCAGTGGAGAGACTGCACAATGACACAGCGGCTGCCTAAAACGCTATAAAATCAAACACGCGTCCGCCATGCCATCCAGCGACAGGACTCTGATATTTACCCAAAGGAGCTGAAAACGTATGTCCACAAAAACCTGCACATGGGTGTTTATAGCAGCTTTATTCATAACTGCCAAACTTGGAAGCAGCCAAGACATCCTTTAGTCAGCAAAGGGATAAATAAACTGAGGCCCATCCAAACACTGGAATATTGTTCAGCATGAAAGCAAAATGAGCTATCAAGCCAAGAAAAAGACGTGGAGGGGACTTAGATGCATTTCATAGAGTGAAAGGAGCCGATCTGAACAGGGCACGCACTGTTCAATCCCATCTCTGAGACATTCTGGAGAAGGCACAACTGTGGAGGCAGGAGAAAGATCAGCGACTTCCAGGGGCTGGAAACAGCCAGGGATAAACAGACAGTATACTGATCATTTCCTGGGTTGGGGAGCCCACTTGGTATGGCTCTACGGCAGTGGGTAGGTGCCATTACCCAAACTTCAAAGCTGTCTGGTCCCAATGTGTTGCGTGGATGGGTTAGTCTCAGTGTGTTTGTTAGTGAATGGTGCAAGCCACAGGCTCTGGGTGACAGTGATATTGGGGCGGAGTCCATCCATTGTGTCAAACATACCATTCTCTTAAAGGTGTTGATAATGTGGGAGGCTGTTCCTGGGAGGGGGAGGGCCATGTGGAAGGATATACCTTCAATTTTGCTATGGGCCTGCACTGCTCTAAAATATTAAGTGACTTGGCAGGGGTTAGGGGAGGAAGATGCAGCCGTTAAGAGCACTGGCTGCCCTTGCAGAGGACCCAGGGTTGGCTCCCAACACCTACATGGCAGCTGAAAACCATCTATGGCTCTGATTCCCAGGGACCCCAAATCCTTTTCTGACCTCTGTAGACACCTGCACATTCGTATGTGCAAGCAAAGCACTCACACATAAAAATAAAACAAATAAGACTATTTTTTTAAAATTAGGAGCTATTAAAAATGATCAACCAGACATTTATTTTGCTCCTAAGTTTCTCTGTCCTTGGTCTTCTTGGAGCATCCTTCACGTCTTGCAACAGACTCAATGGTAGCTCAGTGTTGGACATGCCAAATAACTCCCCTTTCAGCTGGAGGATAGAAAGGGATGGGGGACAAGATGGGTCCAGACCACCCATGAGGTCTGAAGTACTCTCTCTCTCTCTCTCATCTCTCTCAGACTTCAGCGTGCTACTCTGAGCTTACCATGGTGCAGGGTGGAGAGCCTGCAGGCTCCCAACACACAATTTGCCAGAGCACATTGCAACTCTCTACTCCTTGTCTATAAGACGGTACTAGGAATGCTGAATCCTTGGGATGGGATCCTGGGAAGAGCCATCACTGACAAAACAAACAAACAAACAAACAAACAAACACAAACAAACAAACGAAAACAAAACAAACCATGTACACTTGAATTTGATTGCCACACCTTACTTCATGTCTCAAGAGCAGGACCAGGGGGCTCTTCGTGAGCAATGGTGTCACATGTGCCTCCACTGCCTATGCGCCAGGGCTCTCCTCACCCTTTGTCCTGTACAATCCCTGCCTTGGAGCTGCCACTCAGCCTTCGCTCCTTGGCCCTGGTCGGACCTCACTGGCATCCTTTCCTACCCCATATCTAACACTCTAGGAAAAGCAAATGGTCGCTGCTGCCTTCTGAGCAGCTAGATGTGTGGGCCATTTCCCAGCTTCCTTGCTGCCTTCCTCCAAACACTTCCTGTCATCCCTCATTTGGGAAGCCATTCCCCAGCAGTTCCTGCTCCCCTGCCTTTCCTTCCCATGCCTTGCTGTTCCCACTGGCATCCTAATAAACACTGGTCAGCTCCAGCACCAGCTTTGGCTTCCCTAGGAAGACCCTCTAGCATTGCCATTTTGCAGGCTCCAATGTTTCTTACGTGACCAGCCTGATTGCCTCAGGTCCCTTCTCATTTCCATCCCAGTAGCCCTGCTGTTGTCACATGTCATATGATTGTTCGTCATCATCTTACTTCTGGGCTCTAACACAGTTCACTCTAATCTCTCTGGGTCTCGTCTCCCTGGGTCATCTCTCCTCTTGAAAGCACAGACCTACTCCCCAAAGGCTTCTTGAGATCTGGACCACCTTCCTGCCTGCTCCATGATGTAAGCCATCATCAGACATGGGAGCTTCATCTCTTCACTGCCTTCTCGTCTGTTTTCTCCCGGAGTGAAAGCTCCCAGAGAGGGCTGACATGCCTGCTGCTCTGCATGACAGCCTAGGCCAGTGCCTAGCTGGTGCAGTGCCTAATCTATGCCCCACACACCCTTCTGGCTGGACATGCTTTAGAAAGCATAGTGCGCAGCATGGGGCTTACACACCAAGCCTGCCCCATGTAAGGGCAGCACAATCTCCATTTTCCTGTCTTCTGACACCCGTTTCCTATCCATTGCTAAAGTGACCCTGAGGCCAAATGCCCTAGAGAAAGCTGAACTTAATGGATAGACAGGAGAAGAGGAACTCACCACTGCAAACATCCCCACTGGGCCCTAGGGGAGTCCTGTCTACTGCAGAAATTTCTGCTGTGCCCACAGCTCTCCTCACAGGAGGCAAGCCTCAGATTCTCAAGAGAGCTCCCTGATTCTGTGGAACTTGGCCTGTGAGTGAAAGGAACTTGTGTCCTGGAATCCAGCACCACAGTGTTAATGGAACAGTGGGCCCAGCCAGGACATATGTAGGGCACTGTTACTTTCTCCTTGTCTCCATCAACCCAAGAACATTTACGGTGCAGATTCTGCCCTTAGGCCCTTCAAACACACCTACTCACCCCTGGCAACAGGTCTAGGTGATGGGGATTCCTCAGCCAGAATGGCGTTGGTCCCTTCACCTTGAAACTATCATCTGCAGAATAACATTCTGAACCTCCACGCCTGTCAATCTGGCATTCCCGTTGCCACCCTGGCCTGTGTGGTTCTCACTTGCATGGGTCTCCATTCATCCACACACCTCCATCCCCATGGAAGCACTTCACTCCCAACCCCTGCTGCCCTGAAGTCCAGCTACCTGCAGTATTTTTTCCTCTGACTGCCCCAGCTAGCTGGACCCATCCTATAGCCTGGCTAGAAACCTCTGGTGTTATGTCCTGTGTCACCTGGCATTGGTTCTCTTGGGCAGGAATCCATGTTCCTTGACCCATCCTGAGATCGGTAGAAGCATGTGCGATCACTTTTGGGTTTAATGTAGGGGCTGTTTGTCTGACATGAGCAGGTGTGCGCTCGCCTGGGTTTCAGCGGCATGATGCGTGAAGGCATGCAAAATGTCAAGAAAAACAGGTTACCTGTTTCTGATAATAGTCTGTCCAGCTTGGATAGAATATACAGTGGCGTCCAGGCTGGCTCTTCAGAAATCCCGCCCCAGGCCATGGAGCATAAACTGCCTGCCACAAGTGTTACACTTGTCTGATGCTCAAGCACCAGTCTTTCCCTGTATGCACACATACCTACATAGCATGTAGGTATATGTGCACAAACACTTGTGCATGGATAGCAGGCACAAACACACATGTCCACTTGTCTCTGCCCCTTTCCAGTGGAAGAAAGACACTGAGCTCTGTAGCCTTGGGGATACCAGGTGTAGAAATAGAGGCTTTAGAGTGTACCAGCAAAGCAGATCTAGTTAGGGCAGGGGAAGGGTCACAGGGCACAGATGTCTGATAGCTGTTTGCTCCTTTTTAGAAGGAGGCCAAGTGAGTTGTGAGTTCCTTTCCCGTCATCCCTTCAACCTTTCTTTCCTTCCCTTCTTCCTTTCTTCCCTTCCTCTCTTCCTTCTTTTCTCTCTTCCTTCCTTTCTCTTTCTTTCTTCCTTCCTTCCTTCCTTCCTTCCTTCCTTCCTTCCTTCCTTCCTTCCTTCCTTCCTTCCTTCCTTCCTTCCTTCCTTCCTTTCTTTCTTTCTTTCTTTCTTTCTTTCTTTCTTTCTTGGGGTCTGTACCTGATATTGTCCTGGAACTCAACTAAGCCTCCAAGCCTCCTGCCTCAGTCTCACAAACGGCACCAGAAGCATTTTCTAACAGCCACTGCTTCCTGTCCACACTGCTTGTTCCAAGGGGTCTGGGTGCCATCTCCCACAATGAAAGCGAACCCCAGATTCTGGAGCCTGCTTTGAGCTGGGGATGAGAGTGCTCTAGTTCAAGTCACCCCCACAAAACTGTACCCCTGGCTCCGGAGAGCTCGTTTTCCACAACTCTGTTCTCAGAAACCTGTCTCGCTGACGGTGCACCCCTGGCAGACTCCCGCCCACAGTTCTCCTCCACTTAAGCTATATTTGAGAAAGCAATTGAAAACTCTTATGTATGCGGGGTCTCCACAACTCTTCATCTTTGCATGCGCTTGGTGGAGTCGAGGGCTCAGGGCCGAGGCGCCTTGCTCATTACGTCTTTCTGGTGGGGCTCACTTTCAAGGTCAGGACAGCTGCCTGTCTCTCCGTGATCACCCCGCAAGCCAATCTCCAGGCCTCACCGTCCCAATCGGGTGCTCTCTCAAGCATGAACTATCAAATTATTGTCAATTCCGGCTGATTTTCTAACAGACAATGGAAAAATCTTCTGTGGACTACGTGCATGACTCCTACCCACTTTCTTATTTATTCAAAAATAACAGTGAAAGGTCACGGGCCCAGCACACGCAGTTAGCTCTTTGCTGTTTATTGAGTTTTTATGCTTGGTTTAAAACTGAATTACTGGGGCATAAAGTGAAAATGCATTTATGCCCTTCAGGAAAATCTGTACATAAAAATTAAATTGTATTATGAAAAGCAGAGGGAGCCATGTGGGATGCTTTGAGGAACTGATTAGGAGATCAAAAGCACCTGTGAGGACCAGTTCTGATTGCTCAGGCTAGTCTCCACGAGTGCATTCTTGTCATTTAGAGTCATTACCTAGGGGCCTTTTTTTGTCCTGTAGGCACTATGCCACACAGGTGTTTGTGGGACAAACAGGGCTGACAGGGTCAGAGTGGAAGGGCTCCAAAGAACTCCCCTTCATTAGTGGATCCCCCATTTTTTAACCGAAGCCTCAAAACAGAATTCTGGATCCTGGCCCTCTGAGACTATGTCTCTAAAGGTCTGAAGTTGTTCTGGTGTGTGGCAGAGCCCTCAGCGGTCAGGTGGGATTCCATAGGTCCACAGAAACCCTGGGAATGGTAGATGTTGGGAACAGTTGCTGGGAGTGGCCCTTGGGCTGCAAGTGATTTGAAACACAGCCCCAGAGCAGTAATCAAGTTACCTGGCTCTTTCTTAGAAGATGGAGGCCTTTAACATGAGAGTATTGCACTGGGAGCAGTCTTTGGAGATCTAGAGTCAGCAGGCAAGGCCTCTTTGGTATGGAGCACCTATATATGTCTGCAGGCATTTGCTTTCCCCTTAGCACAGACCCCAAGAGCTGCCTGTAGTAGAGAGAGCATGGATATAGGCTCTTCCTCAAGTGACCAGCAAGTGTCTTAGCTGTTCTGGTCTGGACCAGAGAGAAAGAGCTGTCTTCATATGGATGATGGAATAAGGAGGCTCAACACTGCCACCTCCACTCCCCACAACGGAGGCTCTAAGCCCAGGGCCATAGCGTCTAAGAGAATAAGGCCCGTGTTCCAGGGGTAGACACTGCCCATGGCCTAGCTGTGTTCCACATTGGTGAGTACAGTGCCTCACCCTGGCATTTTCTCTTTAACCTGTCTGGTCAGTGGAAGGCTTAAGCATGCATGCTGTTGTAGAGATCAGAATATCAGTTCACGGTTAGGGCCCTGGAGAGCGGCTGCAGAGGGTTTGAGGTGTTTGGGGTTGGTACACAGAACAGTCTTGCTTGGAGCTTTTCAGGTTTTATATTTTCTACAGGAGTCAATATACGTCTCCAGACATAAAACCATGGCTACAGTGACTTAAGACTCCTGCAGCTTGAAGCCAGTCAAGGTGAAGCTGCTGTTCGGGCACAGGTGCCAGCTACAGCCCATATGACAGCTCACTGGCTACACTGTAGTAACAGAGGAGGTTCTGGCAGGTGGCAAATGAATCTACCCTTTAGGGAAGAACTGGAAGAATGATTTACTGAGCAGACAGCAGTGGGGCAACAAGCTGGGCAGTAACTAGAGCAGGACCAGCAAGAGGGAGTGGGCTGTGGGCACTCCATCTGGGAGAAACATGTGCCTATCACGTAAGGTTTTGTGTGCATTTCCTGGCATGTCATTCAAACTAAATAAAGAACAGTTCAGTGCTGGGAGGTTAGCGGGGCTCAATCTCCAATCTTGTGATTTCCACCAAATAAAGGCCAAGAAAATCACAGTTATGCAAATAAGGGCAGCCTAATTTCTTCAAATCAGTCCTGGTCAAGGGGCTAGGTCATGGGGCGCTGCCGGTCAGGTTGCCGCGTTCCTCTCCTAAAGGTTTGGGATTCCTGTGCTGAGCTTATGAAACCCACCATTAGGAACCAGGTCTACTTTCTGGTTCCTTCTGAATGGCCATGTAGCGGTGACAGTGATCAGGTGAGGAGGGAGTGACAAGGTACCAGGCCACCATGCTAGGAGAAGAACAGGCCCAGAAGGAGGGAGTCTTGGGTGACATCCTCTTCTTTCTGGAGATGAGTAAGGAGATACTTCCTACAACACCCCTTTCTGGGTAACCTCCAGCAGGCTCCGGTAGCTCAGAAGTCCTCTGTATGTTTACGCACAGAGCTGTGCCACCTCCAGCAGCTCCCAAGTACGTGTGAGTGATACCAGAGGTAGGATCTAGGCTGTGAGGTCCTGCCTGCCTTGCCTACAGGGCTCCTGTCGGGGAGGGGTCTATGCCCACCTACTCCACACAGCAGTGTCAAACTTCACCAAGTTGTTGATTTGACACTTCCCTCCCCCACCCCCCAGAAAGGACACAGTGTCCAGTTACCTACAGCTCTGAAACTGAAGCAATTTCCAAACAGAGGGAAGACTTTGCCCCATCTGGGCCCCAACTGCGCCCAGTGATCCTGCAGCTAATGAGACATTTTAGCTCCACAATGCTGGCTTGCTCCCGAGCCTTCAATCCATGGAGATCATTCTAGCCCTTGACTGGCAAATTAATAGACTCGCCCTGGCCTTTCCCAGGAGTTTATGACTTAGAAATGACTCTGATGGTCCCATCTGATCAGAAAGGGTCTGCCTGTCCATCTGTAGGAGGGCTTGGGGGAGGCTCAGCTGGGCAGAGAGTGGTCAGCTCCTCAGAGGCAGGCGTCCTGCTTCTCACCCTCCACTTGCTGGCTTGTCTCTGCACGCTAACAAGCTTACACCCAGACCTAAATGCGTTTCGATCCTGTCAGCACAGATGCACCAGATGTGCAATGTGACACTGCCAAACACGAGAACACGTCTGCGCATACTCGGACCTATTCGATTCTGCCATCATCTCTAGCCCCTTCTGGAGCAGTTTACAGGTTCTCTGGGAATTTTCCCCCAAAACTACTTTTTAAAAAATTATGCCCACCTACCCCATGCCACTGGCAGAACAGGGTAGCCGTGACTTGCTCCAAAACAGGACCTGTGTCCTGACCCCTGATCTGAGATTTAAAAACTCTGGCACCTCACCTTATCTGCCCCCCCCCCCCCAGTCACCAGATTAAGGCATCCCTGGGGAACACCGAGGATCCCACCATTCTCCCTTCCTCCTGTCTCTTCCCCGGGTGCTGATGTCACAGACTCTGTATCTTTTGCTCTTTCTCTCTCTGTAGATTCTTCACAGAGTCAAGGCACCACCATCTCAGCGTTGGTGGCCATGAGTTCCAGACTCTCAGATGCAGGGCTTCCAAGTTGATTCTTCTAGCTCTAAAAGACTTAAGAACTATAAAGGCTTATGGCTTCAAGCTTTCAAACGCAGAGGCTTATAGCTCAGGGCTTAGGGTGCCAATATCCAGCAGCTGGAGCTACAGCCCCTGAGTGTGGGACCCTTAGCTCCTTAATACCTAGCATCTCTCTGAAACTGTCATGTGACATAGAACTGCAATCTTTGTAGTTTGGTCTTCATCTCCAGTTTTTCCAGCCTTCCCCTTCCCTATCCTTCTGTTATTCCCTAGTCTTAGTTTCTGCCCTTGGTAATTCCAGAATGCTTCAGCTGTCTCCTCGTATGACAGCTTAGAGCTTTGCACATCAAGGCTTTTGCTTTTCAGTGAATCTCCAGATCTCTTTGATATCAGTATATTTGGGGGGTTGATGGGCACCCACAAGGACTTCCCTGTTCTTGGGTACTGGAACAAGGAATTTGATGGAGACTCGTCAATAACAGCAAACAAAGAAAGAGACCATTAAGCAAGAATTCACTTCCAAGGGAGTAAAAAAGGGATACAATCTGGAAACTCAAATCCTGCACCAAGGACTGGGGCTTGTCTGACTCATTTGTATGGCACAGGCTTCCTGCACATGCTCTGTCTGCTACATGTCAGTAGGTGTGAGCTCATTCCTAGCCTTCTTTCCCAATGGATCTCTTTCTCTGCTCCTTTTTGCACCCTCCTTACAAGGTCTTCTAGATCTCCCTCACTGTGCTACCCTCTCTTGCTTTATCCTCAGCTGCCTCCCGGCTGCTCTGCCTCCCGGCTGCTCTGCCTCCCGGCTGCTCTGCCTCCTGGCTGCTCTGCCTCCTCCTCTGGCACTAAGGGTCTGCCTCTGCCTCAGGATCTTGCCTGGTCTTCTTGTAGCAAGCCAAGATTGATGTACCATGGTGACAAAGAGAATATTCAGGGAAGGCCATTAGTAGGGCCGGGCCGGTATTGCAAAATGGGGCAGAAAACAGGAAAGATGCCTTCCAGATCCCTCTGATAACTCTAAGAAATAGCCAGAGAAGAAGGGAGAAGACCCTCTGCCTGGACACTTCCCCACCAATCAATCCATTTAAACCAATCACCAAGCTCCCACCACACCAATCCCCGGCTTGGTTCTGAGTCCTGGGTGGAAACTGACAGGAGGAGCAGGTTGCCTGCCATGCACGAGGCCAGTCTTGACTGGAACGGAGTCTTTCCTGATACTGGGGTAGCAGAGCAGGGTGGAACCCTGCTGTGGGGGCAGGGTTCACTGCAGACAGATTGAAGTTTCTTCTAGGCTGTGGATGATGACAATCATCAAAAGAGGCAGGCTTAGTGGACAGAAGTCATTTAAAAGGTCAAGCTTCCAACAGTTTTGGTTATTTGAAGGGCATATAAACTCTTAAAGGGAGCTCACTGGATACCTGCCATTAACAATGGTGGTGGGTGCTGCTTACGTGAGTATGTGCGTGTGCGCACGTTTGCATGTGTGTGTGTGTGTGTTTGTGTGTATGTATGTGTCTGTGTGTGTCTGTGTGTGCGCGCATGGGCACATAGAAGACAGAGGAAGACCTTAGGTCTCCCTTCTCAGATGCTATCTGACCACTCCCTTTTATTGAGGCAGGGTCTTTCACTGACCTACTGGTCTGAAACCCACCAAGAAGGCTAGGCTGGCTGATCACACATTCCCAGGGATCCACCTGTCGCCACCTTTCCAATGCTGTGATACCAGAATGGCTTTTGTACTTGGATTCTAGGTATTACATTTAGGTCCCTTGATAGGAAAGCATTTTGATGGTTGAGTCTCTCCCCATCCCCAACCCATCCTCCTAGTCTTACCATCACAGTTTCTCCATTGCTTAACTCCCAGCCAAACTCCCTTCTTCTCCAGCCTCTCCATCAGTCCTCCTAGTGATGGAGGGCTTCCATCTGCAGCTCCTTCATCAACTCCATCAACCCCTTCTCTGTTCTGCAGCCTCCCGAGCTTTCTTGCTCACCCATTACCAGGCACAGTGAGGTCAGACTCACCCTCAGTCATACTCACCCATGCTCTACATACTTAAATCTTCCTTCATCTTCCCCTTCTTCCTTTTCTTTCCCATCCACTCTATTTCATCTTTCCCAGTCAGGTTCTTAGAGACCCTGACCCCACTGGGCATCTCCTTTTTAAGGCTCTTGCATTTGCTGTTTCCAGTGGCCCCACAGCTGCCTCCCTGTATTCCTCAGGCCTTAAAAGTCACAACTCTGCCCTCACTCCATTGATAATGGGAAACCTCACCTTGGCTCTGTCTTTCTGGTGAAACACTGAAAAGCCCTGGACCTGACACCAGCTTGAGGTGCATTCTCCCTATTTCCCAGGATCCCGGCCCTTAAAAGGGGAGAGCTGACTGGGGTCAGCTGTGTGTTGCTGACAAGCATGGAACAGAAAAATGGAAAGCTTACATTTGCTGGAGAAGTACTGGTTTGTTCCCAAATATACCACATCATCCTGGGTGTTGAGCTGTCTGCTCTTTCCTTCACCTTGACAATAGTAACTCAGCTCCAAGGACCTGAGGAATGCTTTCTTCGCTCTAAAACCATCAGCACCTTCCTATTTCTAAAATAAAGCTGAATACAGCACTCAGCAAGGCCATTGATGGTTTCTCTCAAGAACGGCTCAAGCCAAGGAGATGGGAACTGTCCAGAGTGGGAGCATCTCTGCTGAGGTGCCTGGCATTTATCCCCTTGGCTGGGGCACTAAGTTTAATTATGGAGTGTTAGCATGCTTCTAAATGGAACTGGTGGGAAATGTTAAGCACTGTCTCAGAAAGCAGTTAACCTCGACAACAGCAGACTCTGATAAACAAGAGTGAAATTAGCGGATGTCAGTTGTGCTTAAACCTAGGGATGATTGTGTGGGAGTCCAGCCAGTCGCTCTGAGTCCACTCTGGTTCCTTGTCAAGAATGCTTCACAGGCACCTGCAAGGACAGGCTGTGAAGGACTGGCCAGCATCACACTAGCTTTCAAAACACTAACTTTGTTGACTGACAATCACAGAGGACCTCAAAGGCCAAACCATGTGTCCTTTATCCACCCAAGAGGTCATAGGAGGTGAGAATAGCCATATTCAAGGGTGTTCTAGTTCACTTCCCCTCTGCGTTCAAGTGTGTTCTTCAGCTCCTCTATGTACCTGGAATTGCCTAGTAGCCAGAACAAGAAGTCCTCAGGCTGGATGGCTGCGTAGCCCATGTTTGCTGCTGTGGAATGTAGATGGAAAGAGAAAGGGCTAGCTCTGCCCACAGGGAGCTCACTCTGGCTATGAACCCCTGTATATAAGGCTCAAAAATTATAACAGGAGTCACTAGGACCTAGGCTCAAGTGCCAGACAACAGGGGACACATAGATAAACTTAGCACCCAGCCCCCCCTCCACTGAGGCCAGCCAAGTTGTATGGGTGGACTTGGCTGCACCTGGTCCTCCAAGCTATGCAGTTATGGAGTGTGATAAAGGACTATTCCATGGTCCCGAGAAAGGAGACACCAGATACTTTATAATGAGCAGCTAGATCAAACTAAACCCGAAACTCCTCACTTTGCCTGTTTCTTTATATTCTTTGATATTTTTACAGGCTTCTGTTGAATTATTTTTTTCATCAGTTAAAAAGCCAAGAGCCCTCCCAGTACACCGATGATCCCTTCACAGTCCGCAGCCTAGTGTTAACAAGGTGGTGTGGACTCCCTGGCAGTGCAGGGACCAGCTTTGTGACTCCCAGCTTCTCCTTTACCCAGCAATAAGCTCTTGATGTCTTTCAAGACTGCCCATGGCTTGTATGTTAGGCCTTTATTTTTAATTGGTCAGTTGCATCTTCTGGCACAGCTAATGGGGTGCTGAAGGGTTTGTAATCTGCACAGCATGAGGGCCTCATTGTAGTTTTTTCACATGCCCCTCACTGTTATCTGTAATCCTTTAACTGGCCCATCTTATCTTCAAGCCTTGCACTCTCACCCCTGAAAAAACAAACATTCTGTGATTTCATCCCACAGTCTTCTAGTCTTTATTTTATTTAAAAAATATTTTATTAATTCTTTAGAAATTTTTTTTTTTGGAAATTTCATATAATGTATTTTATCGTATTCTCCCCAGCACTTTTCTTTAACTCCTAGATTCACCTCCATCTCTTCAATCTAATACTCTGTCCTCTCTTTAACAATCTAATCACCCTTTGACTGCACTTTATGCTTCCCAAATGCTCCTGGGTGTGGAGCCATCTACTGGAGCATGACCAACCTATCAGGAACAACATGCTTAAGGAAAATGGACTTCTCTCTCCTCACAAGCCACCAACTGCCCATAGCAACCCCCTTCCAACTCCCTCTAGTCTTTTTAAAGCTTTGACTAAAAATGTGTGTTTTGGAAGCTTGGGAGATGGCTCAGTTGGTAAAATGCTTGCTTTGCCAAGAACAAGGATCCGAGTTCAATCCCCAGAGCCCATGTTAAAAGAGATTTCAGGCATAATGGTACATACTGCATGCATATCACTAGCAATGGGGGGGGG
>NW_026596085.1:12181912-12221958 GCF_907164565.1 Psammomys obesus
CCCCCTTGCACAGGCACACACACAGAGACAAACAGATGTGCACACACATACACAGACACACACCCACATAGACAGACAGAAACACACACACACTCACAAGCACACAGATACACACACACACACACACACATACTTTGACAGGGACACACATAGACACATACACAAACACACTCACACACAGACACACACTCACACACCTAGTGACACACACACAAACACATACACACACTCACACAGAGAGACAGGCACATACACATTCTGACAGAGACAGACAGACACACAAACACATACAGAGACACCCACATACACAGACACACACTCACACACAATGACACACACAGATACACACACACACACACACACACACACACACACACAGTGACAACAACTTCCAAAGCATCCAGATTCCCCTTTGGGCTGGAGAGATGGCTCAGCAGTTGAGAGCACTTGCTTCTCTTCCAGAGGCCCTGAGTTCAGCCAGGGCAGGTGGCTCAGAACTGAGGAGCCAATGACTCCAGCCTCCTCAGACACCTGCACCAACATCCATACACCCCCACACAGTCACAAAGCAATTACTAAACGTCTTGAAGACAAAAAGATAGAGACAGCTTCCTAGTTGTGAAGGAATGAGTGCTCACCCAGAAAAGTGTGAGGACGAAGACTGTTGGTGGAGGAGCACGGATCAATAATGATTAAGCAGGGCCTGGTTAGCATCTGGCTTAAAGTCTTTCGGGCTTCGTTCTAAGACAATACATCATTTCTCCCCTAAAATTGGAATCCTGCTTCCTACGTTGTTTATGGTCAGGTTTTATTGAATTTTCCTGTTTACAAAGATAATATACATCTTATGGAGAACACAAAGGAGCTGGGGGGGTGGGGGAGGAAGGCAAATGAATTAAAAATGACTTTGCAGTCTGTTTGCGAGAATTTACGTGTAAGAAAATTTTAGGAGGTGGAGTGACTGATGAAGAGGGAGTGAAGAAGCAGCCCCACAATACTGTTGGGGTACCAGGCTTGTGTCGGAACCCTCAGTTCATGTCAGTACTGTTGGAGTACTCAGGTCATGTCAGTACTGTTGGAGCACCCAGTTCTTGTCAGTACTGTTGGAGCACCCAGTTCTTGTCAGTACTGTTGGAGCACCCAGGTCATGTCAGTACTGTTGGAACACTCAGTTAATCTCAGTACTACACATGCATGTACACTGTCTTAATTATTTGTCTATTGCTGTGACAAAAACATCATGGATTCCTTTAATTGGGCTTACAATTTCAGAAGGTTAGGGTCCATGATGATAGAGAGAAGTTATGGTGCAGAAACATCGGAGAGCTTACATCTGGAGCCACAAGTAGGAGGCAGAGACAGAGAGACACAGAGACACACACACAGAGAGATAGGAGAGGGGAGAGAGAGAGAAAGAGAGAGAGAGTAGAGAGAACACACTGAGATTGGTATGAACTTTCAAAACCTGGAAGCCTATCCCCATTAACACACCTCCTCCAGCAAGGCCACACCTCCCAATCCGTTCCAAACAGTTCCACCAATTGGGAACCAAATATTCAAACATGAGTTCAGAGGGGGCCATTCTCCATTCAAACCACCACACATAAATACATATATATGCATAAAAAAACCCGGTGATCTTGGAGTTGGTAGAAAAAGCCATTATAATGGGCATAACAAATCAATGGGAATATTTTTAAAAATACACGTGATTAAAATGCACCCAGACATATTTGACCAAAACATGTTTCAGTATCATCAGGACATCAAAACTACCGCCTGTTATTTAGTGCTTTACTAAATAAAGTGTATTTATTTATTTATGCTTTGTGTATCCTACAAAGCATCGTTTTAAAATATAAAGACATTTTTACTCCATTAGACGGGGAAAGATTCTTTCTAGCCTAGGCCTCGGTTGGCAGTGGTGGGTATCTTTGTCTGTAAGTTCACAAAACCCTCTGTCAGGATCTTGAATGAGGGTTTTGGTCTTTGGGTTTTTTTTTTTTTTTGTGGTTGTTGTATGAATATGTTGTATGAATATGGGTTGGTCTACAGAAGAAGCAGCTTGGTCTCTGTCTTATCTGCTTGCACTCTAGCACGGAAGGTGCCTCTGAGACGTGGAAGCTAAGAAGAAGTTTGCAAGGCCTTCGTTCTGGATTCTCATCTTCCTCTGCCCAATCAGAATTCATAAGACCAGTTTGGGGGCATCATCTGCCTACGCATGTACGCATGTACGCATGTATGTGTGTGCCTGGATGCAGGAGAAGACGGAAAAGAGCAAAGAGACAGGTGAAAAAATTCTAAGCAACCAGTCATTTAGTTAAAGGCTCTGTTTTATCCTGGGACACTAACAGTCAACCATTCCTGCTTCAGAAACTTCAGGGCCATTTCACCTCGTCCCAAACCGTTTATTTTGCCTGGAATAGATGTGGGCTGATGAGAAACTGGACGTAAATTGGTGTATATTTTCTCTTACTTCAAAGGTTAAGTTTTCAAATTTTTTTTTTTTCATTTTTGCAGTTCAGTATTTTGGTCTTAGCTTGCTTCTCTTTACCCTTCCACTTGTGTGAGGAAAGTAATTCATCCTTGACTCAGTTTTGACCACCTATCTCTATTATAGGTACATACAAAGCGTATGTTCTTGTATCCTCATCATCTGTAGCCAGATGGATATTATCCCTTTTGCTATTTAAAGTTATTATCATTTCCCCTTTATTTTCACCGGCACTGGTTTGTGGCTTAAATTTTATTGCTTCTTGGTAAGTAAATACTGCCTTAAAGTTTCTGTTTTAAGGTTTTGCTGTCCTAGGACTTGCGGTTCACGAGATTTCGTGTAAACTCTCACCAACTACATGTCCACCTCTTACGAACAATGTTTCCATCCTTAAAATGGAAACGCAGTGGGTAATCGCAGCCTAGAGGATGAGCCATCACACAACACCACGTCTGTACCCAGGGAAGATTTCACATTAGCCCGTTTCCTTATTGAGAGGCACCTCTGACCCACTCTCTTCCGAGTTACCCCAGCCAGTCTTTTCACTTTCTTAACCTCAGACTTTCTTCCTTTCTTTGGTAAATGTTTGTTTTTATCTCATGGGATGGGATGTTCTGTCTGCTTCTCTAAACCATAGAGGCCATAAGAGGGTATGGGATCCCCTAAAACCAGAACACCAGATAGTTGTAAGCTGCTGTGTGAGTGCTGGGAATCGAACCAGGGTCCTCTTGAAGAACATCCATGTTCTTAACCACTGAGCTAACTCTCCAGCTAGATTATTTTAAGACTATTCTCTGTGGCAGGTTGGATATTGATCTGTGGGTTCTACTCAGTGGGGGGTTCATATTCTCACCAAACGGTCTTAGCCATCTGTGTGTTAACTTACTTTAGTTTATACTTAGAAGATTTTTCAGTTTTGCTCATCTGCAATGAATTTTATTATTTACACACATTTTTTTTATTTCTAAGCTGTGTTTAAATTCTAGAATTAATATGATGACTACTGTTTTCATCACAAACACACAAAGAGAATGGTGTTTACACAACTTGTACATTCAAGCCAAGGCACTGTGGGATTTTTTTTTTACTATGCATCCCTCTCTTTTATTATTAATGATGTCTGGAGTTGATTTCTTGGCACTCAATTTCCAATTTGTGGTTATTTTTAATTTGTGCTCCATTTTATGAGCACACTTAGCAGCGTTGTTTGGTCTCATGTCGGCCATCTGCATTTTGATGTGAGTAGGTGTTAGGCTCCCAGGTAGCTCACCTGCGGTAGAAAATGCAGCCCGGGCTGAACTCTGCCAGACTCACCAGGCATCAGAGTCGCCTGGGCTCCTCTAAGCACTTCGGCTGGAGACATCCAGGCAGGAAAGGTGATGAGAGCCTCTCATGACGTCTCTGCCTGCTCCTTTGCCTCCGCTTCCTAAAACGAGGTCTCACTGTTGGCTAACTTCCTAGCTGATTGCACTGAGCCTCGGTACCTGTCCCCAGCTGTTCTGTGGTTGGGTAGTGGCTCCCAGCACAGCTGTGTCTCCTGGAGGCCAGCCACCCTTTTATAGCCATCTAGATCAGGCACTGTAGGGTTCGGCTGGATTTTGTTCATTCTGCAGTGGTTACTAGAAATCAAGTATTCATTTGCCTTCCAACTGACCAGGTAACATCTGCACTGTGTGTGTGGGGGGGGGGAAGGGGGAGGCACTGAAGTGAGGGACACTGGTCACAATGCAATGGTTTCATGTTTAAGAATCGAAATGCAAACTTTCCTGAGAACACTGCAGGTGACTTCCACCCTTTAGTTTTTAGACAAGCTCTCAGTCTGTGGGTCATGACCCCTTTGAGGATCAACCCACCCTTTCACAGGGGTCACATCTCAGAGATCCGGCGTAGCAGACATTTACATCGCAATTCATGACAGTGGCAAGATCATGGTTATGAAGTAGCAACAAGATGTTCTTATGGCTGGGGGCTCACCACCACCACACGGGGAGATGAATTAAGGGGTTGCCCCATTAGGAAGGTTGAGAACCGCGGCTTTAGGATGAAGCACACCATGTTCCATGGCCTGTAGGATACCAAACAAGTGCTCTTTAGATTTTTTTTAAGGTCTCCTTGGAAAGAAGGCAGAAGTCTTCTGGATCTACATTAGTCAGAACCACCCAGTGTCTTCTCCACACGACCACGGTATAACCAAATGCAGCTTGTGAGTTAGTTTGCTCTGTGTTAGCTACTAGAGTGTGTGTGTCACCAGCTTCTAGCTGCCACCAATCCCCTGTGTTTCACAGGTTTCTATAACCTATTGTGCCTACTCCGAGTGGCACCTGTTAATCAGCCGTGTTCACTGTCTTTACCTAGTTATTTGAGGTAATCGCATTACGTCTACTGTCCTAACCTGAAACTTGGGACTTGTCTGTGAGCTGCCAAACCAAGGGACCCACGCTGTGCTTTCTAGCATGTCATGATCCCTATTTTGGCAGCAGTGAAATTCCTTCCTGGCTGTGGGTGCCTTGCAGCAGGCACTCTGAAGGAACAGGGCCTCTGAAAAGGCTTTTGTTCCACTCCACCATCCACACAGCCATCCTGAGCTTAGTTCACATTTAGCCCAACCTTCCACATGCCAGCCCGGGTACCCACTGCCATGAGAACTACAGGTACAGAGCAGCAGGACCTTAAGCTGGGTAACCTTCAGCTACTCACTCTGACCTCTGGACATTTGAATGCTGTGACTCCCTCTGGGACCCTCACTCCATCCCTCAGCAGGAAATCCATGTGGACTGTCACATTTCCCCAGTACCAGAGGGGCACTTGATGTTTTATGGCTGTTATTGACACACCTTCTTACCATTTCTGCTCATAACTATAGTTCACTGAAAGCATCTGGAAATCATCACACTTTTATCAAATATTCCTCTGCCTCCTAGAGTACAACTTTGAGAAGATGGTGTTTCCAGAACTATCTATGGACTGCCCATGGTTTCTGAATTTGAATTGTGTAGCAATTTCCTCTGGGATTAAAACCTTCCATGTTATAAGGCAGGCTAGTGAGGATGCATGATGTTAAAGAGAAGGTTAAACAAAACAAAACAAAACAAAACAACCCCAGAAGGTTCTAAGGGGAGGTAAAAAAGAAAAATTCTATCTTGCAGAGATGCTCCTCAAGCACAGGAAGCAAACAACTCAAAAGCTTCAGGAAGTCCCTGAAACTGACTGGATTCACAAGGCCCCCTCCTTCTTCAAGCTTACATAATCAGCAAGAAATGGTGAGTGTGTGTGTGTGTGTGTGTGTGTGTGTATGTGTGTGTGTGTGTAGGTATGGGTGTGAGTATGAGATCTCAGGTCAGGTGACTGCATGGAAGGGGGCGGAGGCCAGCTGAGCTGCCTGGAAGAGGTTCAGACCAATTGAGCTATCTGGAAAGGACACTCTAACCTGTTGAGCCTCCTGAAGGCTATGCAGTGTTTCAGGTTTCCAGACTTCATGAGCTGTCACCTGTGCTGGGGTAAGCTTTTGGTGATGCACCTGTCTGAGTTATTTCTGTTCTTGTGGGTATCTCCTTATCCATATTCCTGTAAGCAACACCCATTAAATTAATTGGTTCACTAACTTGGGCATTGGTAGTATCCATGCTTTGTCTATTGTCAGTTTCCTGTCTGAGGTAAATAGATGTTTGTTTGTTCTCTAGCCTCAGGAAGAGTGCCGCACAGCAAGGTGTATGCAAAGGCAGCCTTTAGAGTGAGATACTGGGCAAAGAAGAGGGCAGAGTTGCTTGCTTCCTTTTTGGAAGCTTGGCGTTAGCCACCCATACACAAGGGCTCCTTCAACCCATCATAATGTGGTGTGAATGGGTACCCACTCTGCCAGGCACTGCTTTTTTTCCTGGCTGGCTACATAAGATATATGTTTCTCAGTGTGAGCCATGTGAGTGAGGCCTCCTGTTTGGACTCTGTTTTCCAGCTCTGCCTATTGTATGGTTTCTTTGCTGTGACATTTGGCAGATTTTGGATCTCCAAGTTGAAGTAGAGATGAAGAGGACATAGGAATCACTGACCAATCCCCTTGATGGGCCACAATGGGTCAAAGTCACCTAGTCATAGTTCTTTATTCTTTCCCAGAATTGCCTCCTGGGGTGGCTCCTGAAAAGAACCTTGCTGATGGCCTCTGCCTATATCTCCCCGGACTGCTGCTGCTTCGGTTTAAGTGTGAGATTTGAGAAAGAGTCTTTAATTCAACTTCATCAATACACTGAAAATATAAAACCAGCATCATGAGGGCATTACAGAAAAGCTAAACTTAATTACAACAAAGTACCAAATCCCTCTTTCAAGTTTTACTACTATTCAAACATCTTTAATTAATGCTGTGGGAGGAGGATAAAGGATACTGAAGTTTTTTTTTTTTTTTTTTAATTCCGGAGTAATTTATACAAAACTGTTAATATCCCCAGGCTGGTGATCACAACGTCCTAATGGCTATTGACCCAACTCTACCCTGGAGTGACTTAATCCAGAGGGGACTCAGCCTGTGTCCTATCTTCAGAACCTCAAAGGTCAATGCCATTGGCTTTGTTTGAGGACAAAAGTCAGATCCAGATGGCCCTAGAGCTTAGGTTCAGAAAATTAATAGTGTAATTAATGGAAATCATTATTAAACTACACAATTAACATCTGAAAGCAAGCTTTGCCTTTCCATGAAGCTCCCAGTTGTGCTAATAGATAGGATTAGAGAATGTTTGTTGAGTTTCTACTGTGGCTGTAGTGCTACCAGGTGAAGGCTAGAGACTCCATCTGTTATTTCCTAAAGGGTCAGTGGGAATGTACTCAAAGAGGATACAACAGGAGGACTTCTGGGGCCACCAGGTTTAACGAAAGACCCTGCCTCAAGAGAGTGACAGAGCAGACATTGGTTACTGGCTTTCTCTCTATGGCTTGCTACACTTTTTCCACCCGGGACCAGCTGTATAGGGATGACACCACTCATAGTAGACTGGGCCCTCCATATATTAATCAAGAAAATGCCTCACAAAGCTGCAGGTGAATCTGATAGAGGCAGTTATTTATTTGAAGTTTGTAGAGCAGACACTGGGTATCTTCTTTTGGCTTCCATGTGTGCGTGGATACAAGAACCTACGCATACAACGCATGTACACACTACACCACATATATACATTAAATACATATGAACATGATGGTGATGATGAATTCATAATAGTCTTTAATTCAACTCGCTAATACATAGGTCAGGCAGGCAACGTTTAGAATCATCATTGTTATGACCCAGGACACCATTGCTAGTGGCAACACAGTGACATTTCTAGCTAAGGAATTTATCCCAGGGGATAATCAAAACAACTTAAAGGCATGTGTTCATTCATGTTTGCATCCCCAGAGAAAACACAAAAGACCAGGGCATGTCCAGCAACCCTGGGTGGTTTAATAAATGCTGGTACGCTACGCAGTCCAACTCCACGTGACCTTGAAGCATTGCAGGGTGTGCATGACATGATCTGACAGAGTGGGCAGAGGGGAAATGGCCTGAGACTGCTCAGAGGTGATTAGGGGAAGCCGCATCTACCTGCTGATGTGCAGTGTGTGTGCTGATGGAGGGCAAAGCTTGTGTAGATGGGAAACAGCAGCCAGCATGTGGTGGGTAGGGGCCCCTGGTTTGAGATGGACAGAGGAACACAGAGTCAGCCAGTGGGAAGTGATGGGAAAGGTGGGCCATTCACAGCTACCACCTCGGGACTGCCCTGCAGATGACAGGAAAGCTTGGAGAACAGGGCCATGTGGAAGCAACAAACTTCAGTGGCAAAAGTATCCTACCTGGCATTGTCTGTGAATTTGTTAATTGTTCTTTGCCTCTTACTACCGGGATAGAAGGAACCATGGATTTTCCTATTTGTTCACAGATGATTTGGATATATTTAACTGATCTCACGTATGTCACACAGCATGAACATGGACTGACTGGGAAGCAAGTGAGGAATAGGGTAACTCATTCCCACGGAGTGATCACGCATGTTAGCCAACCCCTGTAGGGTTCAAGGCATAGAAGACCAAGCAAAATCACTGGCACCCTTATCAAGAAGCTACAGTAAGCTTTCAGTGTGTACCACTTATCATTAAAAAAAAAAATCCCCGCATCACTGCATTTCCAACAAAAGGAACAGAAACTTGGGGGAAAATATTAGAAATGAACCTCCATGAATGGTTCATGGATTGGATGAATTTGTACCCAAAACATTGCACGCCTACCCAAAAATGAATCTGTAAGTACACATTAATTCGTATAAAGGTCTCAGTGAGTTTTTTTTTTTAATGGATTTTGGGAAAATAGATGCTAAATTTAATTAGAAGAGTGAAGACATAAGAGAGTAAATATTCTGAGCAGATATCAAGATTCCATAGAGTTAGATCCACCTTGCTGACAAAGAAGAAATGGATAAACCAGCAGAACAGAATAGGGAGGCTCCGAGGAAGGTAAGGTGTGCTCCAGGCGGAAACCCTGCTATCGCTGAAGCAGGTGTGTACGCATTGAAGGAGCCTCTGAGAGGGGCACATGCATCAAAAACAGCATGTGACCATCCAGTGATGCTTTACACACTAACATGTAATACCACTCCATCTGTGTTTTCGCTTTGTGTCTGTTGTTGAGATAAAATATCCCAAGAAGAAGCAACTTGGGCAGTAGGGTTCATTTTAGTACATAACTGCAGGAAAGTCAAGCTGACAGAAACTGGAGGCAGCTGATGACATCACAGCCACAGTCAAGAACAGAGTGAATGCATGCATGCTTCATGTACGGCAAGCTTTCTTTACTCCACAGCCCAGAACCCAAAACTAAGGAATGCTGCTGACCACTTGCAAGCTGGGTCTTTTTCTATCAATCAAGGCACTCAAGACAATCCCTCACAGACATGCCCACAAGTCAATGTGATCCAGAAAACCCCTCACTGAGACTGTCTTCCAAGATGGCTCTTGGCTTAGCAAGCTAATGATTATATTAAACATCATAGATGCACTACTTGTCAACTTAATGTCCAGACACTTTAAGCTGTAGCCTACCAGTTGTCCCCAAAGTCTTGTATTTCCTTCAGAATGTAAAATATAATTAAACTTTCAAAAGTCACAAAGTCCATAAAAATCCTGACACTTTGAAAGTCTGGCATGCCACCATGTTAATGCCAATAATTATGAACATGTATGGTGTACCATGTGTAAAAGAGCAAGAGGCTCTGTGTATTAGCTTGTCACAGAGCTAATACCTGTAGAATCAGCAACATCCTTCTGCTGCTGTATTTAAACCCCCTTCACACAGTGCACAGATAGGGAATTCAGGCTGACCAATGCTGACAAAACCACAATGATAATCTGGAAAACAATCTCAGAGAATGTTTTTATGACATTGGGTTAGGATAAGTTTCTTATTACACAAGGTGCAATAAGCAGTAACCAAAAAGAAAATACTTGGCGAGTTTGAACGCTATTAAATTAAAAAGCCTCAGTCATAGAAAAAAGTGAAAACACAGATTTTTGGCATAAAGAAGTAGTGTTCAACACCTAAAGCTTCAAGGGTTCACATCTGAACACAAAGAAAGGGAACTGTAAAATTATTGAGAAGGTGCACATGTAACGGACATGGGCCATCCAGAGAGAATAAAGAATAATTCGCAAGCTGAGTTCAGGGAAGCGTCTGTGCAGTGAAAGTCATGAGAGCTAGCATCCACACAACACACACCAGCAGGGAACTGCTTCAGCTTTAAAACAAACACACAGTATTTTTATGGGCTAACTCTTGAGGTGCACACTTAGGTCCGGTTCAATTGTTTTCTGATGTACTCTGTGTGCCCTAAACACTTCATAATTAAAATAATGTTTTTAAAGCTTAGTATTTAATAATGTGGGTACACACTGACCCAGCAACCCACAGCTCATATCGCTGCCCCAGAACATGGATGCCTGCATTGTTGTGCTTGAATGTCACCCCTCCTGAGAGCTCCCTAGACAAACCAGCTGCATGCGGTGCCTACTCCCTCTCTTCCTTCTGTCTTTTGTGGCTGCTGGCAACTGCGTCATTTATATGCTTCCTTCTTGGTTTGTGATTGAGCCTTCTTCCACAGCGAGAAGCCAGCCTCGGCACTCTGAGGTGGTGACCACCCATCCCAGGTGCTGATGGAAGTGACCATATGGATAGTGTTTGCCACTCAGGAAGGGAGCGAGATTCCTGGGTTCTGCATCCTTCTGTCTCTGAGACAAACACAGACTGAAGACAGCCCTATGGGGCAGCTCACAGGAATGTCATGGATGCACAGTTTTTAGGGCATGCAGAACCCTTCAAAGAAGGAGGTTGCACCCCTCACCCATCTGATTTCACATGTTACTCGAGAAGGGATTAGAATTAAGGTATAAAACAAATGAAAAACCATCTTCATCCACAGAACGTGTAAACAGCAACAACATTTCAGCACCACTGCATGTGTATTTCATGGTAAGAGCTGTGTTCTGATGCCTGCAGAGTCCAGCATTTTCCCCTGGGCTCCTCTGCAGCTCCTCTGTGTCTGTGCCTCCATCTCTGTCTCCCCTGCCCATGGTTCTTTCCCTAGCTATTCCTGCCTCTCATGCTACAGAGATAAAGATGCAGATACCAAAGACTGAAGCAGCTTCTTTGATCTAAGTTTCTTCTTTCTTCTCATGGGAGATGCCTTCAAAGCCATCTCTTCCTACAATGACCTTATTGTCCTTACAGATTTAGGAACTCCCAAGCAAGACCCAGACTGCTCTCTTTGTGGGATCCACCTGAGACTGTGTTCCCAGCACCCTTCAGAGACGTATTTTCCTTCCCAGCCCTGTTCTGCTGGGTGGCAGATAGGAGGAGCTATCGCTCCCCCATTGGGCAGCCATCTGCACCCTTTATCCTGACTCCTTGGGAGTCTGGCCAGGTGCCAGCTGTCTCTAGGTTCCTTGCTTGGGGATTGGTGTACATTTATGATTTCAAAAGCAACTTTTAGTGTAACCACAGCTGAACAGGAGTCTAACTCCCAATGATACCAGATGGGTATGTCCATACCCAACTATGTGGGTGACCAGAGCCCAGCCTCACTCTCTAGCTCAGCAACCTCAGGAGTGGGAAGACAGTGGAATCCAAAGCACCTGTCGCTAGGTGAAAAGGGGATGTTGACAAGAAGGGTATGCTATGGGTCCCCCACTGATGTTAAAACACATTGTTGTGTGGTAAAGTCTCCTAAAAGGGAACCCTGAAAAACAGAAGAGGGTGGGGTAGGAGACAGTTCTGTTGCATGTTTCCTGGAAGTCAAGGTAGGTGAAGCAGAGTTCTGTTGGCTGTGCCCTGTTAAGTACTCTGCAGGCCACAGGTATGACGTTAGCTTTTTGACTGAAATGAAGCTTAACTATGAGGCCGCTGTGTGGTTCTAACCTTAGCCTCAAGAACCTATTCAGAGGTGACACACCCCCAGGCCCACCAGAGCTGGTGAATGCTTGAAACAGGGACCATCTACAAAGATGAGCTGGGAATTGTAGCGAAGGACACATAGGTTAGGAAAGGCTGACATCACAAGGGGAAGAACCACTTAGGAAGTCCGTGACCTGCACCGGACTGTGGCCCTGGAGGGCAACATGAGGCATGCAGAAACCTTCAGGAGAAAAAGAAAATGGGCATTTTACTTTAAAGCTATCACAGAAATGGTCATATGGCCTAAGCCTATGGAAAGGCTCCCTAGACACTATCTGAAAATGTAGAGGTTAATCAAAAGCAAAACTCCAGTGCCAGAGCGATGCCTTGCTTGGTGAGTAAAGTGCTTGCTATTTAAGCACGAAAGCCTGAATTTGGAACCCCAACACTCACATAAATGTGAACAGTGCTGGTGGGCCCCTGTAAACACAGAACTGGGAGGGAGAGACAGGGACATACATGCACCTTGTAGGCAAATCTTGGGCTCAGTGAGAGACTGTTTCAGAAATAACAGTGTCAACCACGGGGTGAGTGTGCCTCCCCCATAGGTAGGAAAATCTGGTGACCCAGAACAGAAAAATAAAATGCAGTCCCGTAAACACTAAACATGGGGATTTTATTCAAACAGTGAAAACCGTCCCTGAAAATCATCAAGAAGAAATGCTCTTCAGCATCTTGAACGAGGAGCAAGGGCGAATCACAGGAAGGAGAAATGTGAAGAGCTGGCTAGCACACTCCCGGGATCTCCTCAGCCTCATCATTAATCAAGGAAATTAAATCGCTGCGGATAGTCCACATCTTATCCCCAGGATTAGCAAGAACCGAGCAGCCCTGCTGAGCTAGTCTGGGTGACACAGGCTGAACACGACGGCTGCAGTCCTAGGGTCCCCGGGATGAGACGTGCAAGGGCTTTAGAGGGAGCCCACGGTACCTTGTTCATGTGCACGCTGTGATGGATTTCTCATGACGCCCTGAAGAAGCACAAACAGGAAGCAGCCTCTGTGCGTTCTCTTTCCCCAATAGATAGCGGTCAGGGAGCTGAGGTGGATAAGCCACAGGATGTGTGTCAAGGTCAAAGCTTTAGAAGTCTGTGCTTGCTGTTGATGCTGTGTGCGCACTCATGTGTGTGTGTGTGTGTGTGTGTGTGTGTGTGAGTGTGTGTGTGTGTGTTTAGTAAATGTGCACACACACGTGTGTGGTATATGCTTGAATACATATGGACAGAAGTCAAAGGAGGACATCCAGTGCCCTGCTCTGTCACTCTCTGCTCTGCCTTACACTCTCGAGATAGACTTTCACCGAACCTGGCGTCAGGCTGGTGCCCCCAAGTGTCAGCCATCCTCCTGTCTCCACCGCTCACATCACTGGCTTACAGAGCCGGAGCGGGTGCTTGGATGCTTACATAGGCTCCAGGGTCCCTCTCAAGTCCTCCCACTTGCACACAATCACTTACCCAGTGATAATTCCTCAGGCCCCCATGGAGCTGTTTTGCACAACACACACAGTGATCCCACCTAGCTCGGGAGACACGTGTGTGTCTGATGAACACAGAACACGGAAGGTTATCCATTAACCGCTGGACAGAGCTGATGCCAGACAGAGGGCACAGGGCACTCAGGGGCTGGGACCAGGACTTGCCAGTTCCTGGGTGCCCTGAACTCCTTAGGAAAACACTTAAAACAAATATTTTTAAAAACTAGTAAATCTGAGTGTCAGGAAACATCTGCTTTGTATTATTAACTTCACTCTGGGTCTGACGTGTTTTGTTTCCTTAAATGTCAAATGTGAAGCTGATAGAGCTTTTGGAAGGGCTAGAGGCCTGCAGGCAGCATGCAGGGTGGATCACAGCTCATGCGTTATCCCCCATCTGTGAGTGAGTGAGTGTGTGTGTGTGTGTGTGTGTGCAAGGATCACAGCTCATGCGTTATCTCCCATCTGTGAGTGAGTGTGTGTGTGTGTGCGCATTCACACACCCATCAGTGGGCACTCACATCTGCATGCACAGTTTCTCTACTGAGTATGTGTGCGAACACCTCTGCGTGCACACTCATGCAACACTTTCGCTGTAGAAGTACCTGCACATACGCTAGAACTCCATGTGTGTGCTATGAAAACATCTGTGCTGTTTGCTTAATACTTTGTGAAGATGTATGTACATGTGTCTGTGTGTCCATGCAGGTTTGTCTATATGTATGAACACATGTGTACACATGTATTATACCTATTCACTGTGTGACTGTATATGTGTGAATGCACGGTTATCTTTATATAATATTTAGTCACTTGTGCTTGTGTGTGTGACCACACAGGTATGTTTGTATATATATATGTGTGTGTGTGTGTGTGTGTGTATCATACATATATGTTTATATATATATACATATATGTGCATATACGTATATCTATGATACACATATGTATGTATATATATATATCTTATTGTGTTGTGTGTCTGTGCATGTATGTCCCAAAATGAATATATGTGTATGATACATGCTCACTATTCATGTGTCTGTGCGTGTGTCCACACATGTGTCTGTGTACATATATTACAGGCTTACTGTGTGTCTGTGCATGTGTGTCCCAATATGATTATCTGTGTATGATACAGACTCACTATTCATGTTTCTGTGTGTGTGTTCATGCATGTTACATCTGTTTGATACACACACTCTCTGTGTGTATGGTGCATGTGTGAACATGTGTGTCCGTGTATAACACGTGGACACTGCTATGTGTCTGTGCATGTATGTATAATGACAGGATTCTGTCTCTGTTGCTCTGATGATTCCCATTGCTTCACATCATTCGTGTCCTTCTTTCCTCGGGTTTTGAACTCGGGAGACCAGGAGCCCTGGGCTTTCTGTTCAGACACCGTGTCTGCCTTCCCGCACCAGCATTCAGGCTCTCCCACAGCAGCGCAGTCTGCCTCGGCAGTGCTGCCGCTCCTGCTGTACCTTTGCGTGTTGGCTCACTTGTGCCCGTCTGTTGCTTGCTCTAGATTACAAGCTCCACTGGGCAAGGGACACCGCCCACTCCATGTGCCCCCTGCTCAAGCCCAATGCCTGGTGCAGCTTGCTAGAGGCCACGTATGCAATGAAAGCAAGTGTGAATACCTGCTTGTGTTCACAAGTGACTGTACATTTGTGCATGGAAATGCATATGACTCCACCTGTGTTAATGCAGAGGCATGGATAGGTGTGGGGGCCTGGACATGAAAGTGTGAGTATAAACATACGTGTGAGAATAAAAACACATGCACAACATATGTCAACATGTACATGGGACTGAACATATGCATGTGTAGACCTGTATATGTGCTTGACTGCATGGGTGTTGATACACTCATGCACTTTGGTCTATAAACATGGCTGACCATGTTTTTTCAGTGAATTTTGAGTCTGAATCTGGTCACTGGGCCTTCCTGAGCATTCTATTATCATGTACTGTCAGCCTGGTTCTGAGTTACTTGGTATCTCGTTGACAATGAAATCAGGTGGTCACGCACGCCAGTGTTCCTGGGGTACTGTGTGTGAAGGCCAGGAGTCCAACGTAGCTGCTGGATTTCCATCCTTGGATGCTGGGATGTTTCTCAGCCTCCTGTACAAAATGCTGTCTAGCGTTTTGGCTCAAATGCTCCACTACAGAAAGCTGACTCAGAAGCAAAGGGAGGCATCTGCCCATAGGCAAGGACAGAGCATTGAGAACATGAGATAAAGTAAAACTGTAGACCTGGGAGGTGGCCACTGCTGGGCTTCCCATCTCCACCAGTGCCCAGCGGTAGTCCAACATCCAGAGCCTTTATCTAAACCAGAGCCAATGTGCTTAATGAGGACTGAACTGGCACTCATGGGGACAAGATCATGCCAGCAAGAGTGCACAGAAGTGGAGACAAAGAGGATATTGAAAGTACAGAAAGTGATGAGCAGATAACCAGGACAAAGACAAAACACAGAAAAGGACACTGGGGTGGATATTGGAGCAGATAGGCCAGTGTGTGGAGCACACGTCTGGGAAGATTTTCCATCGTCACCTAAGTTGTCTACAGAGTGGTGTCAAAGGCCAAAAGGAAGGAGAAGGCAGCAGGAAGGACAGGGCACATCTCTCCTGGCACAGGTTCTGGAGCACTGAAGAGGGTCCAAGACCAGCAGACCTGGAAGCTGGGAGGGCAGCCTAGAGGGCTTCAGAAGCATCTATGCACCTGCCCCAAGCCTAAGACTGAGGTGGACATATCTCCAGAGAGAAAGTGAGACAATTACAATGACTGTGCACATTTGTGGGGTGGTTGCCAAAATCCACGGAGGCCAACGGTACTGGGCAAAAGACAGTGGGAAATGGCTTTGGCTGTGTGGAAGCAATGGCAAATATGTCATAAGCCTCAGTCAGTTCCCATGGGGAACCACTGCTCATTCCTGTGGATCCAAGTGGGTCAGCACAGATCAAGAGAAGCTTTATTAAATGTAGCCAAGCAATGGAGCAGATGGGGCAACGAGCCTGTATCCAGATACCTGCTTTGTGGGACATCAGCTGCTCGTCCCCACACTCGCTGGAGGCTATGGCATGAGGGTAG
Source organism: Psammomys obesus (assembly GCF_907164565.1). Taxonomy (NCBI): domain Eukaryota; kingdom Metazoa; phylum Chordata; class Mammalia; order Rodentia; family Muridae; genus Psammomys; species Psammomys obesus. The sequence continues at coordinate 12,198,440 of NW_026596085.1, forward strand.
CAAGAAACAAACCCCACAACATGGAAGCTTAGGTGCACATAGTACTTCAATATTTAATTTGTTAAACATACGCTAGAATGCCCAGAATAAAAGACCCACACTTTAATTTAATTAAAAATGTATGTATTGTTCATCTTCTATGGACCATCTACCATGTAATTCAGAGCGGGAGCATAAGGTGGAGTCAGCCTCTGAGTGCTCATATAGAACATCTTCAGTCCATCTCTGTTCTCATGAATATTTCCTGAGTCTGCTTTGCATGGTCAATATCCAGTTGTTGTACTACCATGATGACAGAGGTAGAGGAAGAAAAGTGGCCCAACGGGCAGATGAGAGCATCGTCTTTGGGTAGAGGGAATCTGAGAAGGCTCTCAATAGGAGCAGGTGTATCAGTTTGCAGGGATGGGACCAAGTATAGGCTGAGAGAGATAGGTTCCAAAGGGTACAACAGATGCTGCCCCCCAGAGGTGTGGTGGAGGATATGTGAGCTAATCCAGGAGTCACTTTATCATGTAGGATCTGCCAGTGAGTAGATAAATTTCCCCCACCAAAGGTTCAGAGAGGTGCTATAGGCTCATAAAAATGGGAGGTGCTAGCCCCAGGCAGGGACCCTTGATGCAAGGAAGCTAGAGAGATATAGAATCTAACTGGTAGACAAGGCAGGTAGCCAGGACACTAGCTTGGGTGTTCAGTGCGCAAGAATGAAAAGGCCAGCCAGTGGAAGGTCCTTAGAGCATTTCAGGGGAAACTATCCAGGACAATCTGAGCTTCCATCCTTGTGATGTTCTGAGTTTGAAGACAATGGCAGAGTGGGAGGTACACACTCCTGTGGTTTGGGTACAGTTCTCTCTAACGCATCCCTTGTTTTTCTAGCTGGAGTCTAGACCTTTGGATACTTATTGAAGAGCAGAGCTGCGGAGGCTCCGGATCCTCTGCTGTTAGCTCTGTCTCCAGAGCAGCCTCATTCTGAACCACAGGAGGACAGCTCTATAATGCTACACACATCTTTGCCCTCAGGATATTTGTACACACACTAGTCCCTGTTGGCATTCATTACCATGTCTCATGAGCTTGGCCACAGTCTTGCTGTTAAAGGAAAGCCCTGTCCCAGGGTCAGGCCCCCCTCCCCTCCTTCTGGGCACTGGACATATCCTTTGGCATCGGTCACCCCAGATACTTCTGTCTGTGGATTTTTTTTCTCTCCAAATCTAGGCCTGCTCAAAGACAGAACTCTTCCTGGCTAGTTTCTCTGTTTATCGAGGATGCTCTACTGGATGTAGGATCCATATAGGCACCCCTTGCACTCTGTAAAGGTGGCTGGTGCTATCAGCCTGATTATGCCAGGCTCCTGGATCTCTGCCATATCCTGAGATCCGTGGTCCAGGCTGCTATAGACTTGAGTGTGGCTTCGCTGGTGTGGTGTGGTCTCTGGGTTTGGAAAAAGGCTTGAAGACAGGCTCTGTGAACTCCACCACCAATGTCCTGGGTACTGGGTTACCCGCTGATGATCAGCGGAGGCTGGGGGATGGCCTGGTTCTCTGAAGAATGTCTATGTGTCCCTCCTGGGGTGGTAAATAGAACAGAGAGCTTTTGAGTTTATTTTTGTAGCTCTCGCATTTATTTATATTTATCAACTGTGTACCCATCACTAAAGTCTCTTTGGAGGGTTTTCAAAAATTAAAGAATCACAACTAAAAATACTGACCTTGATGCTCAGTGTGCATGGATAACTCCCCAGCCCCAAAATGCTGAGCAGGAAAATGACAGAGCCTCCCATGGCTCTGGGAGCCAAGGCTGTAGGAAAGGAACATCTCTCTATACTTTGCATCCCAAATAATTGCCCAAGTGTCTAAATAGGATCATACCAGGCAGAGAGCCGACATCCTTTCATTTCATCCCACCCAATTCTGTGCACCTTGAATGAGCCTTCAATTATTCAGTGAGGGCCCAGGGACTCTGGGCAGCATGGGAACGTGCAAGGAAACACTCATATGTGTAGTCATGGGTGCACAAAGCCCAGAGTCCTGGGTGATGAGCAGGCTAGAGGATGGTTCTGTGCCTTCTGTGATAAAGACCCAGAAAAGAAGGGTTGAGGTACTATAGAACCCACAAAGGGCTAGAATGGGTGGAGGAAGCTTCCCAGACACAGTGTGACAACAGTGAGCAAGAGAAGTGGAGAGGTGAAGGTGAAGGAGAAAGTGGCCTCTGAACCCATGTCATTGAAGGTGTCTTCACTCGCCATGAAGAGATTCAGAGTCAAGAGCACAGGCTATACTCCAGATTGAGGAATGTCAGAACAGGGACAGCCAGTAGAGAGCCTGCTTGCGGCTCTCTCAGGACATCCTTGACACTAAGAAAGAGGATGCCCTCCTCTGCTTTCCTGAGAATCAGCCACTGGGTGGTCCTTTTCCCCCAAGGCCTGGAAAGTGAAGGCAAGGAAGGTTCTGAGTGATAAAAGTCAAGGTGACTGCTTGACTCCAGAAAGAAGAGTCCTCACGGACCTTGGAACTTCTGATTCAGAGGTGAACCTTAAAATGAAGGGCTCTTGAGGCATCTTGTGATGAGTGGTCAGTCCCTCAGCTGGGGGAAACCTCCTATGAACCTGAAGTCTCTAATGGCCCTGTGACATGGCCAGGAGGACAGCGGTGACCTTGAAGAACACAGGAGCCCATGGGAAACTGACTTCACAGAAATCAAAGGTCACCCAGTGAATCCCATGCATCCTGGATGGAAGTGAAATGACATCCTTGCCTCTGCTGTGTCAGGGAGCACCGAAGTTCAGAAGAACTTCAGTCGAAAGAAGCAGAGGGTTAGTGGCCTTGGAGGAACACCTCATATTAAGTGACCAATAGCACGACTCAGTGTACACAATGGCTCGAGTCACATAGGACATTTCTTCAGCTTTGTGACCCGGGTGGTGACGCATAGGAGGGCTGTCGGAAAGGTGCCCAGCGTGTTCGGGTGTTTGAGGTCTGTCTGTGGTTAGTTTTTTGTTTTTTTGTTTTGTTTTTTTTTTTTTTTTTTGTAAACTTGACATAACAAAGAGCCACCTGAGAAAAGAGCGTCTCAACCGAGGAGTTGCTCAGATCAGATTTTGGAGCTTTGGGCTGAAAAAGCCACTGAATAATCAGAACTTAATGGGCTGTTCTGTGGGAAGTTGGAAGATAAGATAATGCTGAAAGCAATTCAGACAATAGAAACCTGTCTTGTGGAGTTTCAGAGGGAAGCAAAGACACTGTTGTGGCTGTTTCATGTTACATATTCGTATTAAGAATCAGTGGTTGTGGTCAGTTGGGGCTGGAGAGTCAGCTGTGGTTCATTAAATGTCAACATTCTTGAGGCAAACTCTCTGGAAAGTATTTTCCTTGAGATTATAACACAGAAGTGGTGGTCAGGTGGCGGCCAAGGCTACATGTCAAGTTGCCAACACAACTTGCCAAGTAATTTGTAGGAGTGTCCAGCATGGTACTGGTTTTGAAGGCATGACGGGTCATGGAGAACACCCAAGGCTTGGCACTGTGTGGCATGGTCAGAGTCTTCCTGAAGAGAGGCCAGGAGAGGCCATTGGTGAAGGTGCAGCCTCAGTTACAGTGGAGACTCTGGGATATTGGAGATGCCAGGATCATGGGATTGCTACTAATGATAATGACAGATATGGTGTGGTCGGGTGGCAGAGCTGCCCAAACCTTTTGAAGATGAGTAGCCTACAAGTGAGATCCAGATGCCAGACACTGAGTTACAGGTTTAATTTAACACAGTTGGATTTGGGGGGTTTGCTTTGATCTGGCTGTAACCGAACAGTGCTTTTTCCCTCTGAACAAAAACAAAGCATTGGAATTTTTAAAGACAATAGAAATTTTGAAATTGTATTTTATATTGTGATAATAACGTGAGATATTAGAACAAGAAACGAAATGTTATGGTATAATGATGATGTATTTATATGTCAATTTAGCGAGGAAATGTGTTAATTTTTTAAATTAATTAATTTTTTTTATAAATTACAGTTTATTCACTTTGTAGCCCAGCTGTAGACCGCTCCCCATCCCCTCTCAATCCCATGATTCCTCCCTCTTCTTCTCCTATGCCCCTCCCCCAGTCCACTGATAGGTGCGAACCTCCTCCCCTTCCCTCTGACTCTAGCCTATCAGGTCTCATCAGGACTGGCTGCATTGTCTTCCTCTGTGAGGAAGGGGCTAGTTTATATTGTCAACTGAACAATAAAAGCATCACAAGAGAAGAGAAAAATCTCAGCTGTGTGACTGACTGGATCTGGCCTAGACCATGTCCTTGGAGAACTGCTTTGACTGTTGACTGATGTGGGAGGGCCCAGCCTACTGTGGGCGGGGCCACCCTTGGGCAGGTGTTCCTCCTTTGTATAAGAAAGCTGGTTGAGCATGAACCAGAGGGATTGAACCAGTAAGAATCATCCCTTCATGGCTCTGGTCCAGGTTTCTGCCTTCAGATTCCTGTCTTGAGTCCCTGTCCTGACTTCCCTCAGGGATAGAATGTGACTTGGAAATATAAGATAGAACAAAACCTCTCCTCTCTTAAGCTGCTTTTTGGTCATGGTGTTTATCGATGCAGTAGAAAAGCAACCTATGACGGTATGCACAGAGACCCATGCCAGTGGAGCACATCAGCCTGAGGATGGTCCAGTCCAGGCTGCGCTGGGAGGGAGGAGCTCCTTTCTGCAGATACCAGTGTACCTTTGGTGGTTGAATAAAAATGGTCCCTATACGCTCATATATTTAAACACTCATTAACCAGTGAGTGGCACTATTTGAATTGAATTAGAGGGAGAGGTGTGGCCTTGTTGGAAGAAGTTTGTCTCTGGGGAGTGGGCTTTGAGATTTCAAAAGCCCACGCATGCCAAGCCCAGAGTATCTCTCTGCCTGTGGATCAAGATGTAGATTTCAGCTGCTGCTTCAGCACCATGCTCCCTGCCACTGTGATAATAGACTAAGCCTGAAACTGTGAGAGCAAGCCCCCAATTAAACGCTTTCTTTTATAAGAGTTGCCTTGGTCATGGTGTCTCTTCACAGCAATAGAACAGTGACTAAGACAACATCCAGAGTTCATATTTTATGCAACCCTTGCTCACTGCGGCTTTTCTTCATGCTGTGCACCTATCACAGCGGAGGCCTCACCCTGAACCTGTACTCTCCAATCCCTGCCAGAGCAAGATGCAGAGAAAGTTGAGCACTGGAGAGATGTGCCAATGGATAGCCAGGAGGGCTGGCCTCATCCTAGTTACCTGAGGGCCCTGGTCTTTATGCTACCCACCTAGTCACTCTTTGATGCTCATGACTCAGCCACCAGCTTCCCCACATTTTGGCTCCCCCTCTCACAGAGAAGTCAGGAAAACCCAACTCCCAACACACATGAGCGTCAATAGGAGAGCACAGAAAGGAAATAGCAGGCCTTGGTCACTCAGACATGGTTAGATGAAGGAGCTGGGTCATGATGGCAAGCCTCTAAGCACATCTCATGTCTCCCAACATGCCCCACCCCACTCCCCCCAACGTGCACTGTTCCTCCCAAAACCTTATTCCATTCCCAGGATGCCCTATTCTAGCCTAACCATCCCTTTTTCTTCCAGCATGCCTGTTTCTCCACAGCTGCTGCCTTTTGTTCCTTGGGATCTTTTTCACAAACTCCCCTCCCTGCCCTAGGTCTGGTACACACACACACACATAGACACACACACACACACACACACACACATACACACACCAGGCCAGGAAGCTTACCTCCATAACATGGGGCAAGTGGCCTTGTGAGCCAGGGGAGCTAGGCATGAGGAAACCCTGAGAAGGACATTTTAGGACTCACTGCAGGCCAGCACCCGAGGGTCCTGCTTGTCTGTGTACGTGTCAGAAAGGTGATGAAGTGTGATGAGAAGAATCAGGAAGAGGGGAGGAAGGGAGACATTTCCCCTTGAACACCACCATCTCTATTTCTGAGCTCCAAGTCCTGTGGTGCTATTTTCACATGTTTCTGATCCCAATCTACTCCCCTGGAGTTCCCCGTGGTCTCAACTGAGTAGTGTCTGTCATATCTGTGTGTAAAGAGGGCAGTCCACTCCTTTAGCCACTCTTCCGCATAGGTACCTTTTATTCCCACTTAATGACTCTTGCCCTCCAACTCTTAAATGTCCCACGATCCTCTCCATTGAAGCCTATGTCACACTGAGCCTGGTTCCCCTTGATAGCTCACTGCTATCATAGAGTGACCCTCACAGAGGCTGAAACCTAACTGATAAGCACTGGACAATAATGTGGTGCTGGGAGGGATGAGGTCATGAAGGAGGTATGTCACAGTAAGCTTGGGGTCCTCGTAAAGAGGTCTCAGGGGACTCTTCACCTCTCTCACAGTTCTAGGCTGCAGGATGAAGGTGTTCCCGTGAAGGTGTTTCAGTGTCAGTCCCCAGCAGACACTGTGCTACCGCCATCTTGACCTGTACTTCTTGGCTCCAGAAGAGGGAGAAATGCAGTTCTGGTGTGTGCCAACCACCCTGCCTGTCGGATTTTGTGTAAGGAGCCCTAGTACATGCAACAATTTCCCTTCAGTTAGAGCCAGCTGCTCTCTGCTAATGAGCTCATTTTCTGATGACTGCATCCTAGTTCAGGGTCCTGGGCCTCCTCCCTGTGCTTGGGCCTGCTGCCTTCACCTTAACTGACCTGGCATTGTTGGATAGATTGACCCATTCCAGACAAAAATCTTTCCTACTTTTCATCAGACAGAAGGTTCTGTAGATAATATTCTTCTTTAAAACTCAGTAATTATGTATTTAGTTGCTACCAACCACAGAGAAAATATGCATATTAAAGATCCCATAATTACATAATAAGCACTTACTGTCAATTGCATTTTGTTACCATGTACTCTCTGTCCCCTTTATCTTTAAAATAAAAAATAAAAAAACCATTACCATAAAGGCTAAAATAAATCAAGCACTGAGTGTCAGGTTAATGCAAAATTGGAGGTTTGCTCTGAGTACATAGACAGGTTTCCAATCAAATCTGCTTAGTTCCAGTCATGGAGACTCTCAGGCCTTGACAGGAGGTATCTCTTCAGCAGAACTACCCTGATGATGAACTACCCAACTCCTTAGGAGGATGGGATACATGGTTCTAACAGATGGTACTAGAATTGGCTGCTTTACTTCAAATTCATTCACAGTTCCAGAAAGCTCTGTCACCACCCCGAATCTCATGAGCAAAGCTGACAGTTTACTTCATAAAGGAGGGGGGAAAGCGACTTTTTTCTAATGGGTATATTTCTTCCTGTTTCCTCCCAACAAGGAAACAAAAGAGGGTGATATCACTTCCTTCCAGTCCTGATTTCATCCATCTGCTGGTCACATGACCCAAGCCTTGCATCAGGGAGCAGTAGAAATGCCTCTGTAAACCTCCCTTCCCTGCCAGGACACCTTTGAAACAGCAGGTAAGGGTGGCTTTTTTTGTGCCCCCCCCCTTTTTTTTCCTACCCGGAGCAAAGATGCAGTGCTGGAGATAAAGCTGCCATCCACATCTAAGAGGTAGGCTCAGTTTCAGGATGGCTAAGGAGAAAGGCCAAAGGAGGCATCACAGTGGAGTTGTGGTGCTAACATGCCATCTTGGGCTGCTTTTCATATTGACCATTGCAGTATTAGTAAAAAGAGGAATTCTTGCGCGCACAGTAGTGGGAGGTTGTGACCCCTTAGTGCAGAAGCTGCCACTCCTTAAAAAAAAATCTCCAATGCCTTACACCTTGGACTTATCCCTGGATGAAGCCTCTGAGGAGACAGGAGGGTGCATAGCCCAGGCCAGTGGCCCTCCCTTCTGTCGCAGTCTTCATCAGATTGAACTGTGATCCCATTTCTCCTGCTCTGGGGTGCAGGAACGTCTCCCCAACACTTAGCATTGAGGTGAGTTGCCTCTCTTCCTGCCTAGACTTCCAAGGAATGATGACCCTGGGTGAGACAGCCCATCTCTCTAAAGTTCCAAAACATCAGGCCCTTCTCTGACTTCTGCTAGATACCTAAACAAATAGGCTCTGCTTCTCATCAAAGTCCTTGGTTGGGAGCAGTGAACTGGGAGCCATGGAACATGGTGAGAGGTCTTCTGCTCCAACTCTGTGATGTCTTTCTCAGCATCTCCTTCAGGATGCTGGAGGCTCTAGTCCCCTTAGGGCAGTAACTAGGGCAGGGCTAAACAGTGGTAGGTAGGACTTTCCCTTGCCTCCACTGCTACATGCTCTCCACACATGCCCTCCACACATGCCATAGCATCAGATGCCATAGCATCAGCGAGTGAATGTCCCCAAGGGGGTTGGCCTCTAAATTGTCCACCACAGAGGTTGGAGGCACAGGGCTGAAGAGCCAACACATTCCTCCAGTCCTGCTCCTCCAATGTCTTCAGGCTGTGTGTATTTGGCTCTTTTCCCAGAGATCCACAGTTTCCTTTTCCTTTGCCCAGACAGCTATCACCCAGCAAGTCAGACTCTTGTAAACTGGTTTCCATTGCTCCCTCCCTCTATCCTACCCTAGATGGAAACCCCCCCCCCGCCATCCCACCTGGCAGGGATCTGCTTTGCCCTTGAACTTGAGATAACCTCACACTGGAGCCTACTTGGTTTTCAATGGGTATCTGTGGAATAAATGGAGCCGGTGAGTGAAAAAGTGAAGAGTGAGTTAATGAATGAAAGTTCTGGCCTATCCAACTTCAGTGTCCAGGACCTTCCTCCCTGGTTACCCAGGTCCCTCAGTCATCCCCAGGGCTCTGAGCCACAGCAGAATTTTCTGTACATCTGGAGGTGTTTGCTGGAAGCAGAGCTGGTGACAGCCACTTGTGTGCCCCGCCTACCACACACTGTTACACACATCTGCACTAAGAGACACTGGCCTCTCATCTCTGGGTCTGACTAGAGTCCCCACTGACCATGTGCACGACTCCGTGATAAATGAGTGACACACCCTGGAACGAAATTTCCAATTGTTTACAATCCAAGGATAAACAGTTAAATTCTGTATACAATTGCTGGAGCCAGGACCAGAGAAATAATAACTATGAGAGCTAACCCATTCTCTGGTTCTCCCTCCCTGGAGGCACCGCTGAATTTCAGGACACCAAAGCCTTCTGCTGATTGGCCTTCCTCAACCTTTCAAGGGATGCCTGGCTGTAGCCACATGCCAGGCAGAGCTGCTGCCAATCTGGTTCCAGACACAAAGGTTCTAGAGCACTGGCTCTCAACCTTCCTAATGTTGTGGCGACCCTTTAAGATAGTTCTTCGTGTTGTGGTAACCCACAGCCATAAAATTATTTTTGTTGCAGCTTTACAGCTTGCAGTTTTGCTGTTGTTATGAACTGTAATGTAAATATCTGTGTTTTCTGATGGACTCAGTTGACTGCTGTGAAAGGGTCCTTCAACCTCAAAGGAGTTTCAACTCACAGGTTGGGAAACACTGTTTTAGACACTGCTTTCCTCCACAGAGAAAATATGGCCTGTGCTAGGTGTCTGGGACAAAGGTAGAGACTGTTTTCTGCCATCAATAGCCGCCTCATACTATAGGACAACAGTCTATGTGGCGGGAGGAAGGGCTAAGGTCATAGTTACATGACTGGAAATCCACAGATTAGCCAACAGACTTCAGACTGTCACAAGAAGCTCTGCACACTTAACATTCCTCATGAGATGCCTTAGAGGCTTATGGACCCTGCAGGGATATAACATGGGTGAGTACATGCGGTGTGTGTGGTATACGTGCAGGTGTATGTCAATACGTGTGTTGGTATATGCATGTGTGAGTACATATTTCTGAGTGTGTGTGTGCCTGTAAGCACGTGCATTTTTCTATGTGGTATATGAGTATTTCTGAGCATATGCGTGTGGCGTGTTCGTACACATGCAAAAGTTTTGTGTAGAGATGCCTTGTCAAGGTCTAGACCTCCCCAGCCCACTATAGCTGCTCATCTAACTGTGGGGTACAACTCTTTCAAGGACTGAGGATTCAATGTGCACATTTCCCCCAGAGGAAACCAAAGGAGAGGGGTGGAGATATAAGCCCTCTTATTTCACCAAGTAATGATGGGCAGTGGAAACTCTGACAGCCAAAGTTAGCCATCTAAAAGGGCCTCTTGGTGTCTATGGGCCAGGTAGCCGGGCAGATGAATTCATCATGTAATGGCGCTCCCATGGAACCCACGTTTGCACAGTGAAATTCCATTCCTGACTTACTGGGAACTCTGTGGCCATTTTAAGTTAGGAGTTCAGGGTATCTTGAAGATGCAGCGGTGTGGACAACCAAGCTGTCTCCTCTCCTTCCCAGCTCAGAATGAGGCTCATAATCCTCCAAACATTTCCCCCTTATGGTCTTCCATGCTGTAGACGTTACCGCTACTGTTAACCTGTCACATTTCTTCTGAGTGCTCTGCCAGGGCACTCTGTACCCCTTCATATGTCTACCTTCAATGTCACCTGTTCAATGGAAAAACGCTTTCATTTTTAGACAGTAAGTCCATCCAGGAGTTGAGGGTGGAGTCACAGAGCTATTAATCAGCAGAGCGGGACTAGACCCCATGCTCAGCCATTCTCTCTGTCCCTCTCCCATCAGCTGCTGTGACTCAAGGTCTTGTGCAGCCATGCTCTGTCCTGAAGGGTGGTTTCCAGGTGGACCTTAACTTAGGGAAGCCCAGATACTGGACTCAGAGTCTTCAGGATGTAGTCTTTCACTGACCAGCCTCCCCTGCAGCTGAAATGAGTCTGGGAGAGCCCAGAGACTGAGTCTTCTAGAATGTGCCTGCTTTTCCTGGACCATGCTTGAGGGAGGAAAATGCTGTCTGTGACATCTGAGTAGATCCTGTCACCCAGCAAGAATCAGCTCTGTGACCACACAGCCATACCAGGGAACTTAGGAACCAAGTCTCCTAGATGACTCAAAACCCACTCCAGTTGGCTATCAATGTCCCTTTTATATGATGGGTTTTCTTTAGTCCCTCAATGACATAACCATATATGTCCATATGCTGTTCTGTACCTGGCCCAGTCCCACAGACTGTGGGTAGATGCATACAAACACGGGTGTGGAGACAGCTGGGACTCTTCTTTCTGCTGTTGAAATGGTCTAGGACCTCATCTGTGATGGCCATGCCGGGTCCAAAGGGAAAGGAGGCCACCTCTTCTTATTTGTTATCCTGAAATGATTGGGATTGTCCTGGGGTTGTTTACTTGTCTTTTTTATTGATTGATGTATATACATGTGTATATAATTTGTTCTGTTTACTCTCAACCCCCACTCTCTCTTTCTTCCTCCCACTTCTGTTATCCCTCCTGCCTCTTTACAAGTCTCTTTCCCACACCTAAACCTTTTTGTTTATCTAGGACGCACTGATTTAACCAGGGCCATCTGTATGACCTCAGGTTTGGAGCTGTCCACTGGAGCCTAGGCGGCTCACCGCTGTGCAAACAGCTGAAGACAATAACTCTCCCTTCCCCCAGAATCTATCTGTTGCCAATAGTTCAGCAGAGCAGAGCAACTCCTGAGCCCCTCCTTGATCCACGATTGACTGATTGTTTACTTTTCAAAAAGACCTTTCTCTAGAGTGGGGGGGACTTCAGACCCTTCCAGCTGCGGCCAGCGGCTTTACACACAAAGCTGTACCTGCTGTGAAAAATCTGAGGGTATTTACTTAGCTTGATTACATACATACAGGTGTCTGGTACGGGGAGATTTATTGAATTTTTAACTGTCAGTTAAAATAGAGAGTATTGAACTTTCTATTTCGGTAGCCTTTCTGAGCAAGGTCAATACTGTGTTATTTTAGTCTGAAGCTGAAGGTTGGCAGCGTCTGTCACCTGTCACCCGCCAGTTGATATTCATAACCTACACAATTCTCTGCCTGTCAGAGGAGCAAGAGCAACACGTGTCCTCTGCTTCCTGTGTGTCCTCCAATACGGTGGGGATAAGAAAGAGGCCAGGTCAGGAGGGACATCAGCCAGGATGGGAGCTGCACAGATGGGACCCTGTGCTTAAAGTACACATCATTGAGGGCCACATGTCTGTCCTACAGCGGAGGTCTTCTCCTGGCTCTTTGGTCAACACTGGGTATCGAGGGTGCCACCTGTGTGTTGACACACTGGAGTGTGCACGGTCTGCTGTGGTTGAATGGACTTCGGTGATTCTGTCTTGTATGGACCCTTATTTATGAGGGATGATTATACCATGACACTTGGTGCATGGCCCCTGTCCTCTCACTGTTGGTCTGTCCCAGGCATGCCTAGCAGGACTTCAGCACCTGGGAAGATGTCCAGAAAAAGAGGTCTGAGGTACCAGGCCCTTGAGAGTGCAGAGTCCAGAGAAGGAAAAGCTGAGGACGAAGGGGGACTTAGCGCTGGCCACTGGGGTTTGGCGTGATGGGCACGCCATGGGCCACCACGAGTAATAGATTTATTTGCTCCAGAAGAGGACCCAGGGAGGGGTGGCTGTCAAGCCGTAGACAGAAATTCTGCCTGGGATACATCAACAAGCTGTGAGGCTCCCGAGAAGCACAACATGAGAGAGAAGTTGAGGTGAGCCCTGGGTCCTACCCCAGGAAGCCCGGGGGAGGTCATGACAACCCACCATGCCCAGGAAAACAAACCCTGGTGATGCTTTGCAAACTGTGGCCTCCTGGCCCAGAGCACCCTCTCAGCAGCAAAGACCATCCACTGAGGCTATACCTTCCTCTATTATCAGGGACTGTGAGTTTGCTCAGGGGGCCACCAGAGGGTGGAAAGACGGCTCTTAAAAGGGATTGTGCAAGACTGGTGTCCAAGCTGGAGAATGAAAAAGAGAGGGTTAGGGTCAATACCTCCAGAGACCCATGCCTCCCAGGGTCTGGCACCTCTTAGAAAATTGGGGCCAAGGAACATTTCATTTAATGTGGGAGGCATAAGGAGGTCTGGACCTCTACAGCCCAGTGTCAGTCAGTCTGCCCTCTAAGTGTCCATGTTAGACAGCTTAGGTGTCTGCAAGTCCAACCAATCCAAGCTGAACTCGAAGCCTGGCAGCTGTGGATCTGAGTTCACCTGTAGCTCTCAGACACCCAGAGCCCTGTATCAGACAGTCTCCCTGGGAGCTCCTGAGATAGGAATAGTCATGATTCCCTGTCATTTTGATTTAAATTAAACCTCAAGCTCTTAATCCAGGCTTGAGTGGCATGGATGCTCTGTGGTCCTTGGACTTGGCCGTCTGCAAAAGTATAGTGAGGCAGAAGCCACGCACCTGGGCTTCCAGGAACCTGTTATTGTGCTAAAAATGGTTATCAGTTGCAGGGGCACATGAGGACTCTCTGTTTAATGTTTTATGTAATTTTTGAAGTCAAGTTTAAGTATAAAATCGAGCACAGTAACAAGACAGGGAAACCATGCACGGGGGAGAGAAGCCTGCAGACATATTGTACCTGCACTGTGAAGTGAGAAAACGGCAGGGTATAATCATGGACAAGGGGAAAGTTCCAGGGATCAGCAAACCAGGCCTGCACCACTCCCCTGAGACCCCACTTCCTCCTGAAAGCTCCCCAAACTATGCACCTCCAACTATGCATCGAGTGCATAACTTAATGAACCTGTAGGAAATAATTCTCTCACATCTGTGGTCGGGAGCCTTATCAGTTGAGCTATCCAACCATTCTAAAGGGAAACAATTCTCATTTAAGCTGTACCATTAGGGCTGGAGAAGACCTGTGACCACCATGCCTTCCAATTCACTTCTTCTCTGCTCCACCAGTACATGTGATCCTACTGAACAGGACTTGTCCGCCACTAGGAGACAGAAGTTCTGTGAGACCCTGGCATAGATGCTGAGCACATCCTTCTCATAGGCACAGCACATCTGGGCTGGCTGGTCTCTTCCTCCTTGGAGTTCAGACCCCTATGTGGGGTTGGGGGTCGGAGTTCTAAGTATTATTCAGTAGTTGTTGGCATTTAGGGAGCTCTGCCTCTGGCCCCTGTGATAGCAAGATTCCTCAGCCTGAGGAACCTATCATTTCCTTTCTCCTCCAGGACCTGTAATGGACTCAGCTCAGCATTTGGACACAGTAATGAGGGTCATGGCTGCCAGCCTAGGGTGACTGCCAAAGGACTCATGAAGTGAGTCCTTTGTAGTGTAAAGGTCACAGAGATGCTAACCTTTGCAATGTACAAAGGAGACAAAAGCCGCCCTCCCCATATGGTCCATCCAGCTCAACGGGCCAACAGCTGCATCCAGCCTTTTGAAAACACAGACCCAAAGCTCCAGTCTGCCACCCAAAAGCTTCTAATGAGGATGGGGGTGGTTTGGGGGAGGGCTGAGACATCTGAGCTCTCTGCTATGTGGCCTGCTTCAGAGTTCTCTGCCTGGAAAGGTGCCTGGAACTGGAGGATGACTCCAATATCACAGTCTCTCCAGGCTAATGGGTTCAGAGCAGAGCAATGTGTCCAGATCCCAGAGCATCCCTCCCTGCAGGGAATCCCCAGGCTACTGCAGCTCCGTTATGCTCTCCATGCATCCTGTTCCAGGCACCTCAGGTCCTGAACGCTCTGATGGTGCTGCTTGTCACTGCTGTGAGCCACTGATCACATGTCCCTGTGGCCTGGAGCCCGTGTAACCTCCTTGCCCTCAGCAAACCTGTTTACCCTTCAGGACCATAGCAAAAACCTTTGGAGGTTTCTGAGCTCTGCCCACTCTTCTACTCTCCAAGTCACTCTTAATGTCTGGTGGCTCCCTGTGGCTTCCAATCTAAAGAGGAGGCTTCAGTCGCAAATTCCACACCCTTCATACCCAGTAACTGATGACATGAAGAGTGGTGACGGATCCTTAAACAAGCTGTTGGCTGATCTAATGACAGTCTCTTCAGCCTCAAGCTGGCCCATTGTGGGAAGGTCTCATACTGGTCTTAACCCCAGAAACATTCTTGGCTCTTATGTTTCTGGAAGAGAAGAATTCACACTGAACAGTGTAGCTCACTGAGCAGTCAGTTGCTTAATTGAAGCAAGCACGGGTGCAAGAATATGTTCCCGAAAAAGAATGAGTCAAGCTGAGTAATTGCCCCCATCCCAGCAGGCATGGGTCTTATAGCTTTCTTTCCCTGTCACCCCCTCTCGTGTGCCTCCCCAAGGGCAGGATCTTCTAGGAAAGGGTCCTGTTTTTCTCAAAAGCCCATTTTACCCAGAATTCAATCTGATATAATTAGATGTTTAAGATGCAAGAATAGTATTGGGGCTTAAGTTCCCCCAAAGTTGAAGAGTTCAGTATCGGGGGAAGAAAGGGCACTCTCTGATGCTCCCTGGAGAGGAAGTCCCTGAGGCCAGTTTGAGCCGAAGCTGCTAGTTGACCATAATCTCTTTTTGTTCTCTTTGGCCTGTTGTTGTTGTTGTTTATTTGTTTGATTTTTGGGGAGGTGTCATTGATAAGCCTCTCCCAGAGCTAACCTCCTGCCTAACAGACCAGCTATGCTGTTCTGTGACAGCAATCCTTCTCTGTTAACTGAGAACACAAGAGCGCTCGTGCCTAGCACCACACTACAGGGAGGAAAGAAGCCTCAGAGGCATTAAGGCAGTGGTCTCCAGGTAGACACAGGGGCAGCCAGGGAAGCTAGGGAAGCCAGCTGAGTCTTCCTGTGGGAGACCCCTGGATGCCCCTTGGAGATGAGGAAGGAGGTGGGGAGGAGGCCGGGGGAAGAAACAGGAAAGAAGAATATGTGGTTATGAGTGTGGTTGGTCTCCTGGGAGATGAGGGATGGGATGCAGGAATCTGCAGCGAGGCCCTTATCCTCACATGGTGAGCAAGCTGTGGTGTGTGTGGACACGGCTCGGCACCCCGATGCCAGTCCCTCTGGCCTCTCAGGCAAAGGGCAGTGTTTGCTGAATATGAACAGGCCCTCTGAACCCTTTTTGGAGCTGGGCTGCGAATTTCTCTCCACAAGTAGGAGGACTGCCAACCCACTGCCTTGCTCTCTCCTGGCAATTATTTTAAGCCTTGTCAATCAAAGTCTTGAAAGACAGAAAGCCAATCACATATATAATTATTAGTAAAATGAGTTTGAACTTCTATTAGCACTTCTTCTTCTTCAAATTGCCTATTTACACCCTTCATTAATTTTGCATTTTCCTATCACAATGTGTCCTCTTTGTTTTTAGGAGCGCCTTAATCCTTAATGAGTGTTGGACTTGGGGGTTCTGAGCTTTCTGGGGGCTTTTCCCTCAGCTGCAGCCAGTAGACCCATCCTTGCTATTAATGCCCTTGGGCACAGGGGCCTTTTGGAACCTGATGGCTTGTTTGTCCAGTAAAGGAGCCAGTTTCCGTCAGGGAGCAAGTATTGTGCACCCCTTCCCGCCACACACATGAGGACTGGAGGTCCTGGTCTATGGATTGCACACTTTGGGGACTTGGCTGGAGCCTTCACACAGAGCTGGTACCTGTGAGATCCATGGGGAGAAAAGCCACGGCCTCAAACACGTGGGGAGCACCCTGCCTCCTGGTTTTTGTCTCCTTAGTTACTATTGCATGAAATAAGACGCTACACTAATAAAGGTGGTTGTGACAGATAGCTGGATCAAAAAGAAATAAAGAAAAAGCAGTCACTTTCCTCCTTTCCTGACAGGTTGTTATCTTGGGATGGGCAATAATCTGTGACTCAGAACTAGGCATGTAAGTTACGTACTATGCACACAACAGAACAAGAAGGGGACAGATCCCCCAGGGGGAACAAATACAAAATTGTGCTGAGTGCTGAGAGAGACTCTTAACTAATAAAAAACATGCTTTTGGTCTGGTAAGAAAAGTCAGCAAAATAAATTTTTTTTTTTTCTGTAGCATTTTCTCTAATCAAAATATAAAGATGTTTTAAGTAGCTTCAGAATGGGCTTTCCCTGACACACACCGTGGATAATTTTAAAATTTTCTTATCTGAGAACATGCTTACGAAGGCTGACAGAGAGGGAACACATACATCCACTGTCAAATATCAGAGGTTAACACAGAGTGGCAGAAAACAGAACAGCAAGGCTGTGACCCGGGCACCAATAAACACATGACCGAAACAGCAGAGAGCTCTGAAACAGTGTGTTCTGATACAAAAATTCTGATAATGGTGGAGGGGGAGGTCCTGTTTTCAGAGAGAACATTGGTATTTATGTAACAAGCCAAAGCTTGCGGTAAAAAAGCATTCTTGCCTCACATCTGTGTTGAGGTCTATCATGGATCATCTATGTAAAAGCAAAATACAGGAAAAGACAATCTCAGAATAAAATTTAGAATAATACCTTGTAACTTTGGAGTGAGGGGATTCCTCATAGAGAACTCAGGCTGTATTTGAGAATAAAGAGAAATTGCATTACACAAATGTGGTAGTTTGAATAGGAATAGCCCCCATTGACTCATTTCTTGAATGTTTGGCCAGCAGGTAGTGACCTTGTTGGAGTAAGTATGGCTTTGTTGGAAAAACTGTGTCATTGGGTGGGGGGGGGGGGGGGCTTTGAGGTCTCAGATGTTCAAGCCATGCCCAGTGTGGTATTCTCTTCTTGCTGCCTGCCAATCTATATGCAGCTTCTTCTCTAGCACCATGGCTGCCTTCATGCACCATGCTTCCTTCCATGACAATACTGGACTAAACCTCTGAACTATAAGCCATCCCCAATTAAATGCTTTCCTTTATAAGAGTTGCCATGGTCATGCTGTTTTATTTATTTATTAACCACAGTAACACCATAAGTAAGACAACAAAACTCTAAAAATGCCGAACATCAAACATTATAATAATAAGCTCCAATGCCTGACAGCAACTCAGGAAGATCTGCCACATCTAACCATGAAGAGCTGAGGAAGTTCAAGGCACTCTGGGAAACAGACAAGCATCCTGGTAGAATAGTTAGCACCAGGTCCTAGACAGAACTTAATGACTAGGAAATGGGACTAGAGGTATGGCTAAGCAGTCAAGAGCACTGGCTGCCCTTCAGAGGACTGGAGTTAGGCTCCCAACACCCACATGGCAGCTCACAACCATCTAGCGCCTTCTTTTGGCCTCTGTGAGCATTGTACTCCTGTGACCCATATATACATATACATATATGTGTGTGTGTGTACATATGTATATGTACAATATATACATATACATATATACATGATATATATGATGATATATATGGGTATATATATGAATATATATGATATATATGAGTACATATATATGAAGGCAAATATTCATAAACGAAAGTAAAATAAATTTTAAAGAGAAACTTATTGTTATATGTACAAAGTCAAGTCCCTTTTATTAATCATATCATTAAGCACATTTATTAACTATACTAATTATATTGCTAAGTACTTTGCTGTTCTGTTTTCTGTTTGATTGACAAGCTCCAGGAGGTAATTATTCAAAGGCAGCAAACGGCAGGTCCCTTTGAGACTGACAAGGAGTTGCACCTTGGTCTAAGTGTCAGGTGTCGTGTCTTCTGCTAACACAATGTAGAGAGCTTCAATCAGAACCTTCTGGCGTTGGGAGCCTAACCCAAATCCACTGGACATACCAGCAGTGTCTGCGGGTATGTACATGCCTGTGCCTCTGTGCTCTGGGCATCAACGTTGATGGTTGATGGATTCTCTTACAGGGCGTGTAACTGTGAGGGTGAGTAGGGCAAGAACAGCAGGATGATGATTCTCTCAGGTTCTACAAAACCAACTCCCAATATCACCCACCTACAGGAGAATCAGAGTTTTGTGAGGACAGGTCCAGAGCAATCAATATGTCACCCGTATCACCTGGCCCTTGCCACAAGGGCCTATGTTTATACCACATGCCTGATAATCGAGTCCACTCAGTGCCTCAGAAGGCCCTTCTCCTGTTTGTCCTAGGGTAGGTCCACAGGGCACAGGTATATCTTCCGTGAAAAGTCCATCGATGAGTGGGCCAGCCAGGGCTGCAGGTAGAAGTGCAGAGCTCTGCAATTCAATGGAAGCCTTCAGATGTGAGTTTCTTCCCTGTATAACATTTGTTCCACAGCCAATAGCAGAACACATCCCTCCTCTATTGCTTAAACTACATGTTATTTTGAGCTACAGTTGCTGTCACCTCCCAAAGGTTGGTGGAGGTTTGCAGGGTGAATCCTTTGCAAGCCATACCAGATAGAGAGAGGAGGTCACCTGAGTGATGTGGCCTCCAAAGTGACCTCCTTGATCACTTTGAGAGAACTTGGTCACTAAGAGAGAAGCGCTTAGTTCCCATTTTTTTTCTAGGCCAGGTGAAGGCAGATAGGTTGGTTGCTTAAGATCATTCTTAGACCATCTTCTCAGGGCCCACATTTAAATCTCATCCTTGTAAGGGATGGCAGAGAAGAGAAGAACTGAAGAGAACTATCTCTTGACTTGATTGTGATGAAGAGAAGTAGCAATGAGAAGGCTTTGTTTCCTCTCTGTGATTATAACTAACAAGGGATGCAGACTAAAGATTCATCCTCCCCAGCTAACGGACTTCACATAGTACCCACAGGACCAGGGGAATGAAGTCCATGGGCATAGGGAAAGCAGGGACCTCCTTGTGAGTGTCAGGGACTCTCAGCAAGGACTCTGTAGTTGCATGCAACAGCCGTGAAGGGAGGAGGCTCATGGCCTATGTTTCCAGATTTATCTGTACATTCATCAAACATCCAGGTGATGCTAGTCACATGGGAGGCAGCGAACTGAGCCCTGCAATTTGAGGCTGATATGTAAAACACTATCATGTAGGGACTTATTTAATGTTATTTTAGCAATCATGGTGATGAAATTCAGTCAAGTGATTTGTAGGTGAGGCTCTGAGACGGCCAATAGAGACTGCTTCCCTTGGATGGGGAACATCTGTGAAGGTACAATGTCAGTTGCATGTATAAGGCAGGAGAAAGGCACTCCTGGGCAGGGCCCTGTGGAGTTAGTCCCTGCCTTGAGCTGCATGTGAAGGATAAAATCGGTAGGACTATCGAGATTTTTTTTACACCCACAGTGTGTGTAGCATGGGTAGATATCTATGTAGCTTGTCTTTGTAGATAGGCTCATGACATTGAGGAGCCCTCCAGGAAGAAATCAAGAGTGGAAGATCACTGTGGGTGGACCCTATATATCAGTTGAGTTTTCTGCTTCCCACTTGCCAGAGGCTAAAGGCTGACCCATTGGGGAGACATGGCCATGGCCCTGTCTGTTAAGCATGAGTAGAATGGCTATAGGATATGTTTGGGATGGGTCTACCTCTACCAAACTCCTACCGAGGTCCTCCAGGAACCCTAGTCATACTTACTTCTGAGCTGACAGGGTAACAGATGCAATCCACTCTATCTACTCTAGGTCCTACCCACACAGCCACAAACTTTCTAAATGTGAACAGATGGGTCATTTGTTTCCTGCTGAGTCACAACCTATCCCAGCAATGAGAGAGGTCCTTCAGAGCCACGGGTTACACTACCCTTACAAGGACAACAGGTCAGCCAAATCAAAGTACTGAAGCTTATGGTGATAATCTGCCTGCTGATCCTGCTGAAGACTGTCTTCCTGGAGACAGGCCATCAAGACATCAAGTGTAGTAAGATGACCACCATGGGCGGCATGAGGCAGACTGCATGCCCTGTGGTTTTAGCTGTTCTGAGCTCCACTATCAATGCCCAGCTCAGGGTTACACAGGTCAGATGTTCTGCTCATTGTCCCAGATACCAGCTAAGTGGGCTCTGCCCAGATCCATCTTCTTTGCCAGCTCTACATCTGGGCTTCCACAACCCCATACCCAGGAGCTATCTCCTCTCTGATGTCATTGTGAAAACCCACTTTGACCTCTGGCAGTCTTGACAGCTAGATGGATGGTCTGTCTCCTGGTGTCCACAACCTTGCTGTGAACAATCCATAGTACCCACATCTTGCCTTACCGCCCATGGAATCTGGCAGAAAATGGGACAACTGAGTATGCATGAGTATGTTTGGGCTCTCTTGAGTCTCACTTAGCCATGTAGAAGGCTTCACTGACACAGCCCCAGGGGGCCTCACACTTGCTCTAGCAACCTCAGAAGCTAAAGGAGAAACACTTGCTCCTGTTAGAAGCCATTCAGCTTCAGGGGTTGAGGTCCATTAAACAGTGACAGACAATAATATCAGCAAGATTTGGTTTAGAGTCCACGTCTCAGTAAAATACCCACAGATTTTATGCTTAGTAAAAATTCCTTTTTGAATTTTTAATTTGATTTATCCTGCACAAGTATTACTAAACAATATACTATTTCTTCTTGAAACACTAACAGTATCAAGTTGGACACTGAGTTAGATGCTGCAATGCTAGCGCCCCTGGCTGTGGCGCTCTTGCTGTCCTGCAGCTAAGGGACTTCTTCTCTGAGCCCATGCCTGGACTGTGGCTCCTTGCCCTGTGAGGCCACAAAGCCCTAGGCACCCAGGGTGCTGTCAGTTCATTTCAAATCTTGAAGAAATCATCGCTTTCTGCTCATAAAGATATTGACCTGCTTTATTGTTGTTCTTTGGGGAAATAAGCTGCTTGTCTCCAAAAAAAAAAAAAAAAAAAAAAAAGGAGGGGGTGGGGCTGAAGAAGTTTTGGTGAAGTCAGACTCACTTCACATTACCTTAGAGAAAAGCACAGAAGGTCTGGGCTTCCTGAGTGCAGGGGTGTGCATGCATGGTGTCTGTGGTGTGCATGTGAGGTGTGTCATGGTGTGTGTGGGAGAGAGAGGTGTGATCACAGGGCAGGGGTGGGCACAGTGTGCGGTAGTGGGGGTCATGAGTGTAATGTATGTGAGGTGTGTGGTACAATGAGGTGGCATGATTACATATGATGATGTTGGTGCTGGGTATATGGAGGACATGTTCATACATGTGCCGTATCATGTGGTATGTGACATATGTAATATGGACTTGTGACAAGCCTTGGAGGGACTTATTGTGTGGTTCATATGCTGTGTGACTTTATGGTACATTTGCATATATCACTTGCGATTGGTATATGTATGGAATATATCGTGTTGGGTGGAATGTGTCATGTGTTTGGGTGTTCTAGAAGATTCTCTGCAGAAGCTGAGCCACATCCCTTGACTCTGCCCTTCATCATTCTCTTCATCATCCCCACCTGGGCCTGATCTTCTCTAGCTCTCAAGGTTTCTCCCCTTGATCAGTTCAGGATAGCACTTCTCATGTATGCTGGAGCGAAAGAAAGTGATAGAATTGAACATATTTAGGCATGCATACTTATCCTCAGGCTTAACTGAGCTCTCAGAGAGATGCAGAGGACTCGGTCAGACTCCAGAGCTGCAGCTGAGAGCAGGGTTCGTGCTGGGACCCTGCGGGCAGCTCACTCTCCTACCTTCCTTTTTCCTGACCCCTGTCCGCTCTTCCCTCCTCACGGTTCTGAAACTGCAGCTAGGGCTTTACAGCTCATCTTCTTTTATCCCTGTGCTCTTTTCTCTGTACTTTGTCTAAAGCCTTCGGTCCCTCTGCCCCAGGAGATGGCCTTTCATTATAGCATCTTTACTCTAACTTTTCTGTTATTTCTTCGACCTTTTAGTGTTCTAGCACTGAGCTTCTTGCTCAGACAAGTCTGTGACTTCTCCATAGCCCATACTATTTGCCTTAAGTGTGTTTGCCGTGTGAACTTGTACATGTTCACATCTTACCTTGCTCTAGTACCTGCTGCACTAATTTCATCATTCTGATTTCTCCCCTTATGTCCTGAAGGCTCTTCATTGTTCCATCTCCATGCAGAGGGGGTGTCTCCTCATCTCTGGAGACAGTTGTCCTCAATGGACAAACCAGGTTGTCATGTCTTTGGTGCTTTGCTCTCCTCAGGCTCCCCGATGAATGCTGAGCTCTTCACTTGGTTTAATTATCCTGACTTCTGCCTCTCATATTGGGTGTTTCCCAGGGATGCAGGATACAGCCCAAAACGTGCATGTGTGACCAGAGGATTCCATGTGCTAACCAGGAGCTCCGGCTGGCAGTAAGCCTCCCTTATCACTGGCCTTAAATGATGGAAGAAAGATTAAGCCACCTGGCTATCTTAGTAAGCCACACTTGGGGACTTACTACAGAGAAGGTTCAGAGTATAAATCCAACCACAGCACAGGAAACCCAAGTCCGAACAAGCTGAGGACTTATCCATTTACCTGGATACTTCCTTGGTCCATTCAGGCATTGCCTTCTAGGTGTGTCCTTCCTTAGTCCACTGTGGGGTATGCAGAGGGTTCTTCCATCAAGAGTTCCCCTGGAGGGCTTGCAGCCACCTCATGCCCATGCTTCTGGAATTGCATCCACACATGTCTCCTCTTGCTTCCAGTTCCTGGGATTCTCTAGTGTCCATGGCTCCAGCAACTCATTATAAAGCCTGCTTATGTCTTAGGAGATCTGTTGCTTGCAGCCTCCTGTGTTCTCCTGTGCTCCTAACTTTTCCCAGACATCCTCCCAGCATTTTCTCACTCTGCTATCCATGTGGTTTGCATACTCTCTGTTCCTTGTTTTTCTTCTTCTTCTTCTTCTTCTTCTTCTTCTTCTTCTTCTTCTTCTT
>NW_026596085.1:12221968-12228176 GCF_907164565.1 Psammomys obesus
TTCTTCTTCTTCTTCTTCTTCTTCTTCTTCTTCTTCTTCTTCTTCTTCTTCTTCTTCTTCTTCTTCTTCTTCTTCTTTTTGAGGACAGTTAGGAGAGAAAATAGAGTCCCACTGTAATTCACAAGTGTTACAAGCCACTGCTTCTCTAAGCCTCCATGTGTTTGGTACTCAGTTGTGATTATCCATGACCAAGATGCTGACACAGTGGACTCGGTCATGTCCAGATCTATTTTAGACAGGTGTTTTCTATACAAAGAGGACCACAGATCTCAAAGTAAAGAAGGCCTCACTTCAAATCACTTCCTCAGAAGTCTTTCTGTGCTATCAAATGATATGCAAGTATCACCATTTGGTGTATGTTAGTATTGTAGGAAGGACACAGTTGATTTTTCTTTTACAAATGATGATAGTGACAACAACAGTGATGATGGTAATGCTGCTGACAGGGTCATTAGGGTGCTAGTGATAAAGATGATATGAAGGGACATGGCGATGGTGATGGTTTTGTGCTGAAGGTGATGACAGTGGTGGTGATATTGCCAGTTATGGTTGTGTGGTAAGGATGAGGATATTTATGGTGACAGTGAGGCTGATGGTAGTGAGGGGGGTGAGGATGATGGGAGATGATCATGATGATAGTGATATGGGATAATGGTGCAGATGTTGGTAGTTATGATAAAGGTGGTGGTAGTGGTGAGGATAAATAAAATGATCCACATCACAATGACATCCCATCACAATGGTAGTTGTATGATCTGCATCATAATGACAGTAACGGTGGTTGTATGATGGTGATGATGAAAGTGATATTGGATCTTGTCCTGGCTAGTTTTATGTCAAGTTCAAGCTACAGTCATGAGAGAGGAGAATGCTATAACTGTGAAAATGTCTCCATACGATTAGACTGGAGGCAAGCCTGTGGAGCATTTTCTTAATTAGTGATTGAGGTAGGAGGGCTCAGCCCATTGTGGGTGGGGCCACTAGTGTGTTGGTGGTCCTGGGTTCTATAACAAAGCAGGCTGAGCAAGCACATGGAACAAACTAGTAAGCAACACTCCTCCATGACCTCTGCAACAGTTCCTGCCTCCAGGCTCCCATCCTGCTTGAGTTCCTGTCCTGACGCCATTCAGTGATGAACTGTGATGTGGAAGTATAAGCCAAATAAACCCTTTTCTCCTAAGTTGCTTTTTGGTCATGGTGTTTCATCACAGCAATAGTAACCCTGACTAAGTCAGATGGGGTAAAATTGATAGTGTTGGTAGTATTATTGAAAATGATGGTGATACAATGCTGCTGCTGCTGATTATGATGATTGTGGTGGTGGTGATGATGATGGTGATGCTGATGGAGATGGTGATAGCGAGGGTGATGTTGACAGTGATGGTGGTGGTGAGGGCGATGATGATGGGTAATATTGATGGTGGTAAGGATGAGGATGATGAGGATCATGATGATGCTAATGGTGGTTATGTGATAATGGTGAAGATGTTGATGGTGATGACAATTCTAAGGATAGTGGTAGTGAGAGTAATGAGGAATGAAGGTTGTGATAACGATGGTGGATATGATGACATGAATGTTAACGCTCACTGGACAATGGGTGGGCATGTTCCTAGAGGTCATTACATCCTTCAGTGTAAGCAAAACTAGCCTCCCTGACAGATGACACTATAGTTAAAGCTCAGCATGGAGACATATTTCACCTGAGATCAAACCGGAAAAGGCAATAATCCAAGGCTCACTACCAGATGTCACATGACAACACTTAGCTCTCCATGGTAGCCTGGTCCCTAGTGTATACTGTACTTCTGTTGAGGTTCTCTGGGGCCAATTATGCTGTTATTCCTTGGAGTGAAGTATGGCTCAGCAAGAGAGTGTCACAGAGGCGCCTGCCTGTCATTCCCTCCCATAGCTGCTCTTGGCCCTGGTTTCCCCTAAGCCCATTCCAGTGAGTTATTTAACTTCTTTTTTTAAAATATTAATTACAATTTATTTACTTTGTGTCCCTTCTACAGAAAATGCTGGATGGTGGGACTGGGATCTGCCCATAGGCATTCATGCTGCTAGGTGGCACAATATCTCATGAGTTGGCAAGAGCCAGGCGCTGTGAGGTAGAACATCTCCATCCAGGTTTCCAGATGAAATCAAGGTCTGCCATGTCTGAGCAGTGTCTCTCCATTGGAGACCACTGGTCAGAAAGAAGCAGGTGATTGACATCAAGCTAAAGCTTCGTCAGGAGGCACAGCTGGAGTGCCAAGGCTGCACAAGTGCCAGAGTTAATTTGCTCCTGTTGTTTACACAATTGGGGATAACTGGGGAGGGAGGAGGGTGCTTCAGACAACTACAGTGGTCAGAGCTTCAGTGCTCCAAAGTGATAGAATTATGTTCAGACCTTAATTTCATCTGCCTCCTCTCACCTCAGACAGAATGCAGAAACAACCGCAAGAGTGCTATTCCTCGAAGAGCAGGCAACAGAGGCCATGTCAGAAACAGCCCCTGATACTCTTACTAGGAAACCTACAAGAAGATTGAGCTGCCTATCGGCTATATCTGAGCAGGGGGTCTAGGTCCTCACTATGTATGGTCCTTTGTTGGTGCACTAGTCTCTGCAGGGCACCCAGGCCCAGCGTTTGTTGCCTCTGTTGGTCTCTTTGTGGAGCTCCTGTCCCCTCTAGGTCCTTTAATCCCATACTTTTCCATAAGACTCCCTGTGCTCTGCCCAAAGTTTTGCAGTGGGTATCAGCATCAGCTTCGATCCCCTGGTGGGTGGAGTCTTTCAGAGGACATCTATGGTAGGCTCCTGTCCTTTCCCCCTGGTGGGGTGGCCTAGCCAAGCCACAGAGGAAGAGGATGCAGGCAATTCTGATGAGACTTGGTAGGCTGGGGTCAGTTGGTAGGGAAGGAAGGCTCCCCCTTACTGAGGACTAGGGAAAGAGAAGGGGAGAGAGGAAGAGACGGTAGGACAGGGAGGAGAGAAGGAGGGAGCTAAAATCTAGATGGATGGAGCGTGAATAAATTTATAAAATTAATTTACATTTTTAAAAAGTGCTGTTCCTCGTATGTGTGGCCTGGGAACCAATGTGAATGCTGGGGCAGCTCTACTCAGTGCTGGCAACGGTGAAAACCAGAAGGAGTGGAGTCGGGCTAGTGTTCCATGGCCCATACAGAGCTCCATGGCTCCCATGTTCACCTCATGGTTCTCCTTCACTCTAAGCTTTGCTTGATTTTGTTCCCCAAGCCCTGCTCAGGTTGCCTCCCAGGGTTCTTTTGATTCTACTGTTGCTCAAGTCTCACTCAGCATAGCTGCAGTGTCCTTCAGACTGGGCTGGCATCCCTCATCTTTCTCAAAGCCATCCTTCTTATCCATCCAGTAGCGCTGCTGGGTCCTGTCCTCTAACCACATGTCTACACCACCCTACCCCATCTCACCCCACCTCATACCTCCACCTTAACCATTGGCTACATGGTCTGGCTGTGTAATGTGAGCCCAATACATGCAATACATGTTTGCTGAGTGGGAGACAGGGCTAATCACATTTCCACAGAGCAAGGCTCAGAGACAGAACATGACAGGATCGTTCCAGAAGAAGGGCTACCTCAGGAGGCGGTGAGAGTGAGCTCCCCAGGTGTGTGCACAGAGGTCAAGGCTTTATAGTACTCCTGCTCTCCTGGTGTGTATCAGGAAAAGGCTTCCCCAAAGACGTCTATCGTCTTTAGTTTCCATTGCTACAATGAAGCACTTTTTAGCTGAATAGCTTCGTAAAGAGAAGAGGTTTAACTCAGAGGCCACACTGTGTCTTGCCACTGCCAAGATGGTTCGGGGGCATTACATAGTGAGAGGCAGGCAGAAGCTGTGTTTGCTCTTGCTCTCTCTCCCCTTACAAAGCCACCTGGACTAAGTCACAGACTCTACCCTGATGACCTTATACAACTCCATTCAACTTCAAAGCCCTGCCTCCAAACCCAAAGGTCAGACAATGATTCTCCTGTCATCATGTCCAACCCTGGAGATGAAAATGTCAGTACCCGGGGGAATGCCCATGTGCCAAGCCAAGGAGCCTAGGACTGTGGCCTTGTATTTCAAAAAGCAGCTGTTGATGCTGTGACTCCTACAGGTGACCAGAGAACAGGGCATCTTCCTTGTCTTTAGGCTTGTAGACAAACATGTCACCTGCCATTACCAACTGTGATTGGGATAGTAACAAAAGGCAGGGCCTGCAAAGCCAGCTGCCCAAGGTGGGCCAGGGCAGAGGATTCTGACTTCAAACTGGGCCTAGCCTCTGAGATGAGTCCTTCTTCATCCAGTCAAGGCTGGCCAGGACCTGCTCTCATCCATCACTACCATGGGCCATCATAGATGTCACACACCCAGCATTTTCTAAAGCTATCGGCTGGCACTAAGTGCTACAGTTGTAGGAGACCACCCAGCGCAAACATGGACATGGCATGCCACAGCTGACACCTGGCTCCTGCCTGATGCAGGTAAACACACTCCCTTGTGTTTTCATGATTTTGTACTTAGGAGCTTCAAGTGTCCATTAGAGTTGGAAGTGTGGGTGAGCGCTCCATGCTGGGTGCTCTGTGCTGTTGAAAACAGGCTCCAGCACAAAGCACTTACACAAAGGATGCTAGTAAGGTAATTTATCCTGTGGTAAAGTGAAAAAGAGGAAAAGAGAGAAAACATCAAAACCATGTGAATGTCCCCCAATAGCTTCCTGAGGCCAACTGCACTGTGCCTCAATCAATTAGTAACCCCACGGTGTGCTACTCAAAGTTTCTAGGGAGCACTTTCGATGGTCTCACCACAGAAATGGAAACGTTTGAGGTAATGAATATGCTCATGAGCTACGACTTACTCTTCCACATTTAGCCACAAACTGTAACTTTCTCTTTTTGTGCCGCAAAACATAAGCTACTGTAGTTTACCCATTTACAGTGAGCAGGGGCTGGAGACTGGAAGGTGAAGGCTAAAACATGAAAGCAGCCAGTTTGCAGAAGGACTCTGGAAGCTATTCCTCACCTGGGCCTCGTGTAACAGAGAATGCTTGAGAGAGAAAATCCTGGGGTATACAACCCCGGGAGAAGCAGATGATATGAAGATATCCTCTAAAGGGCTCCACACCTTACCATCCAGCACTTGAGGACCTCCCTCAGCTCAGCTGCCCTCTCCCTTTCTTGGGAACAGCTTTCCTTTCTGGATAAATTGTCATCTCTATCTCCAACCATGTGACAATGTTGTAGTGTTTTGTTCTGGGGCCCAAGAGCGGGGGAACCAGGTATCAGGTATCCTATAACCTTGGATCCTGAGCCTGGCATTAGCATATTTTTCTTTTTCCTTTGATCTCTTTGTGGTTACCAGCCTAAAGCCTAAGCCTAAGCCCTGATGCTCTGCACTTCCTCATTCTCTTCAGGTACACCACACAGCTGCTTGCTGACCACCATTGCTGAGCACATTGGTTTCCTTGGCTCCTGATTGAAAAAGGCATGATGTTGTATCTTCCATTTCTCCCTCTCCATCTACCTGGAAGCTTCTGAGACTTCTGTCTTCCTGCCCAGTTTTCCACACAAACTATGACAAAATCTCCAGCAAAGCTTCCTTCTGAGTCTATTTTAGAATTGTTTTATTGAGATTAAGAATCCAAAAGAGACCCCCAAACTTTCTGGAACATGATTGTTTATAAAGAAGTATGCAATGGTTCTAGAGAAGCAGTTCTCAACCTTTGGGTGACAACCCCTTGGTGGGGGCAGGGGCGTCAAACTACATTTTTACAGGGGTCACAAATCAAAAATTACATTACAATTCACAACAGCAGCAAAATTACAGGTATGAGGTAGCAACAAAAATGATTATTTTTAATGGTTGGAGGGGTCACCACAACATGAGGAACTGTATTTAAAGGTTGTGGCACCAGGAAGGTTGAGAACCACTGTTCTAGAGTGTCAGAGTGAGGACAGGTGGGAAACAGGAGGCCACACACAGGTTCTGCCATACTGTCACCAAATCCCAGACACTGAAAACCGTGTTCAACAGAGGAAACGTAAAACACACGCCAACTTAGAAACATATCTTCGTTCAGAGGCACCATGTTAAGTGGTTCATGTTTGTGAAGGGTAATATATATATATATATATATATATATATATATATATATATATATATATGTGTGTGTGTGTGTGTGTGTGTGTGTGTGTGTGTGTGTGTGTGTGT
>NW_026596085.1:12228186-12257147 GCF_907164565.1 Psammomys obesus
TGTGTGTGTGTGTGTGTGTGTGTGTGTGTGTGTGTGTGTGTGTGTGTGTGTTTGTGTGTGTGTATACATGTAGTGTGGCATGTGTATACAAGGAGTCCAGAACCTAACGTTGGGTGCCATCCTGGATTGCTCTTCACCTTCTTTGTTTAAGATGGGCTCTCTCTGAGGCTGGAGCCCGCTGGCTGGTGTAGCTTGTATGGCCAGAAAGCTCCAGAGAGCCTCCTATGTCTACCATCCCAGCCCAAGGCATCAAATTTAGATCCTTCTGTTTGCACAGCAAGCATTTTTACAGACTCAACAACCTGCTCAGCCCCTGTTTAAAGTGAATTTGGGGCAGCGTGTATATATTTAAGATGGCTAATCTTGGTTGTTAACGTGACCACATCTCGAGTCAACTAAAATACAAGCCAGTGGTTTTCCTGTGAGGGATTTTCTTGATCAGATTATTTGAAGCAGGATGATATGCCCAGGAAGCACCTATACTGGTAGCCCAGGACATGGAAGAAGGGAAGTATGCTCTTTGCCTGCTTGCCCTCATTCTTGCAGACAAGTTCATCTGCCCTGTGGTGCAACATTCTTCACTGATACAAGAACCAGAGTCTTTGGGATTCCAACATAGACTGAAGACCACCAGCTCCCCAGGAATTCTCCAGCCCTTCATTGCCAGATTGGGACCGCTGAGACATTCAGCCTTGAGGACTGGGGAGCTACCAGATTCTCTGCCTGTCCAGTGTAGGACAGCCATTGCTGGAGTACTCCAGCTACACCGTGAGTGCCAATCTCATAAATCCCCCTTTAATATACACATACACATATCCAGTCTCTCAGCTCTACTCCTCTAGGGAGCTGTAAATACAGCATTCTAGCAGTGATGTACCATGAGTGAAATGTCTGTCAATCCATTCATTCCTTTTCCTTAAAGCGATGTATGGGGAGCTGTTTTTCATTGAAAGCATTTGACTTGTATTCTGCTGTAAAGGGATACCTTTAGGACTCTGTTTAGTCACTCAGGGAGCTTGCATCTTCTTTAAAGTTCTCCCTGGGGCACCTGCATTTGTGAGTGATTCTCTACGGACCAAGGGAAGGAATCTCGGCTGTGACACAGGGTATGTATGGGGGGGGCAATGCCTGACAGCATGTACCATGTGCTGCAGCACTTGTTTCCGTGGGACCCTGGATGGAGTCACAAGCCCAAGCTCTGCCCTGCTTCTATGACTCGGGACCTTTCCAGAAGAAAGGCCCACAGACTCTGTGCTCATGTCAATGACACATGTCCTTAGTCAGCCTTTCCATCTGGCAGGACAAAGGAGTGGTGTGACATAGCCCTCAATCCCACACCCCAACCATCAGATTAATTAATAGTGATACCAGATGTGTCTGACATGGAATGGGGAGGGAGGAGGTTTATTCCTTGTCTGGTGAGGATGGGGGTATTAGTTGTGTGTGTTCTGTAGCCTTAGAGGCCCTTTTGGATGTCTAAAGTGGGTATATCTTGTCCTCATTGTCAGAGGACATATGCTTCATATGCTTCTTTCTTTTTTTTCATTCCTGCTTCTGTTTCGTTCTCCCTTTGTTCCTTCCTTCCAACAAATTCTAGCTATATATCCAAAGGTGGTCTTGAACTCATGTTCTTTCTTCCTTAGCCTCCCAAGTGCTGGGATCACAAGCCAATGTCACTGGACCTAGATTATACATATTATTGAGAGCATTTCTTAGGCATTCCCAGTAGGGCAGACTCTGTGTCTCATCGAACTCTCATGGCTGCCCCAGGTGTTTGATCCCACTAAATGAGCTCTCAAGAGAAACTGAGGCACAGGGGTACAACTTTCTCAGAACCATCATCTGAAGCTGACTTGATGCCTTAACTCTTAAGTATGGGAGATGTTTGGTCAACATGCAAAACAGTGGCTAGGCTGCCAACCTCCTCATCATTTTTGTAGTTCTCACTGCTATACCTTGACCCAAACATGCTCTAGGCTCCAGGGGGAAGTTATCTCCCCTGGGACTTATAATATGGTATGGAACTGGTCAGCATGGTTGGAGGTTTATAGTCTGTCCACCAGCATATCCTTCAGGATTCCCCTGGCACCATCCTTTCTTCCACCCTAATTAATTATCCTCTGC
Source organism: Psammomys obesus (assembly GCF_907164565.1). Lineage (NCBI taxonomy): Eukaryota > Metazoa > Chordata > Mammalia > Rodentia > Muridae > Psammomys > Psammomys obesus. Next base: position 12,230,311 of record NW_026596085.1, read on the forward strand.
GTGCTGGACTGGGGCTGTAGTCCAGTGGCAGACCACTTGCCTAGCATGCTTTGGGCCACCTATAGCACCATAAAAGAAAAGCAAACTCCAAAATGTCTTCATCCCACCTCTTGCATCTCAAATGCAGCTCAGCTGGAAGAATAACAATGGCTGTGCCATAGGTTTTGATCCCCTGGTTTTAGCTAAGAACTGTCGTCTGAGCCCAAGGACAAAGGAGGAGGTGGTCCAGGGCTACTCACCTACCTTCTGACCCTGCCCAGGATGTCAGTCCCTGACATTAGTGGCTTGGGGAGACCATACCTCCTGACTGAGTTTTATGTAGCTCTGCTTTTTCTCACCCCAAACTAAAGTTTCCCAAATGAAAGGATGATAAAAATAAGTCTATCAAAGTGATAAGTACCCCTGAGTATGACAGGACTAAACTCTAGTGATTGTGATGTTATTCCCCACTTCAGGACATGGTGAAACCCCTGCACACGAACCTGAGTCCATGAACTCAAGTGTCAGTTAATTCCCACAGACAGGGGTCAGGGAGGGCATCACTGCTAAACTCATGCATTTCTTATCAGCACGATCTTCTCCGAGATCTGAGGTCATCTTTTCAACCAGGCCAAGGAGGTTTGTTTCCTGTACAAGCAGGGTGGGATGAGCATCAAGCATCAAGCACACCGGCTAGTTACCTGCAGGGGGTGTCTCCCTCCAGAATTTCATGGCAGAAATTTTAGATTCATTGTATGTACACTGTTTTCTTCCCCTAAATGAACATTCTATAGCTTCCGTCAGCATGTCAAAGAAAAGAAGGAAAGAAGGAAGGGAGGGAGGGTGGGAGGGAGGGAGGGGAAATTAAGTAGGTATCCCCAGGGTGAGGCAAGGAAATTAGAGAAATGGTTAGAATAGGACAAGGACTCAACGGTGACATTGATGGACCCCAAGCTCATGGTGGCAGCAGATCCTCTTGCTGAGGGCCTCCTATATGCCCTGGCGTTCCCAGAAGCCCACTGACCCCATCAAGGAAAGTAGGTGGGCTGAACTCTGACCTCAGCTTCTGCCTGTTAGCTGTCAGCAGAAGGTAGATGGCTGGAGAGAAGCTAGCCAGGGCCACAGATGTTTGTTAATGCCTTTGGCCTGTGAAAATTTCCACCACAGACTTTACATCAGGGCTCCAAGAGATCATGTTCATTGCTTGAGTCCCACAAACAGATGCAGGATAACAAGGACCAGCCCCTGGGAGGTGAGTCTGCTGCAAATACCCAGACAAACACTCAGCCTTCCCTGAAAGGCTTTCTGAAGACACTGCCAAGAAAGGGGGCCAACAGCAGCTTCTTTTCCGGGATCATCAGAGCACATGCTAGATAGAAATCTCTCCCTGTGAATACCGCACACCCCAGGCAAAGCTGACTTCATGATTAGATAAATTATAAAGCATCCCATTTATCTGCCCATCTCTCTAATTAGACTTCCCGAACCCTGGTATCTGCTGCAGACATGCGGATTCTGTGCCTTTAATAAAGGGAAGGGATTGATGCCACCTTAATCTCCAAGAGCCACAGAGATAAAAGATTTACCCTGTTTATTTTGGATTAGAGAAGAGTTTTGACCTTGAGTGAGAGTCATTGTTTTCGGGGCCAATTTTCAATTGGAAACATTGTTGCCTTTCAAAGGAAACCAGAGGCAGAGAATGTAGCAAGGTGCAGACAATGCCTGGCCCACAATGAGGCCTGGGATAGATCAGGAACCCTTATTAAAAGAAAATAACTAATTTCCAACTGTTTCTGCCTTCTGAGGCTGAGACCAAATGCGACAGGGTTTCCTAACATCACAAGCTGCTGGGCTAAGCCTGAGAATGAATGTCTGGGTGATAATTAGATGCTTAGTGGGCTAATTATTTTGTGAATAAAATCAAACGAAATCAAGTAATTAAACAACAGGCAGAGCGAAGTGTCCAAGTCCTACATTCTGACCATTGTAGAGTGTCTGACTTAACAAGGGACTTCTAAGTAAGTGAGGGGTGGAGCGGAGCACTGCCATCAGCCACCACAGTGTTTTCTCCCTGTTCAGACTTGCTATGGACCCCTGGCTTGCTTGGCTCTTAGAGATCAGAGGTCATGGAGCTACAATGTCATTAAGGAAAGTGCCAGATAAACAGGTGAACAGTTCACCAGGATGAAGGTTCTTTTTTCCTTTGAGCCTGAGCCCAGTTGTCAGGGCTCCAGTTTTTCATCCATTAGTCAACAGAAAGAGGCGGGAGCCTGAGTCTGACCTGATCTCTATCTGGGCTCCGTACTTTGTAGTAACCTGTACCCCAAATACACAGTCCTTCTTAGGGGCCTGAGATGGTGGTTTGCCCCCAACCTCTACTCCGTGTACCTTACCGCTGTAGGGCACTGAGTGCTTTGCCAACAGGGCTTCCAAGTACAGCTTAGATGGGTGAGAACCTTTTCCCATGTGCTCTGTGTCCTTCCACTCTTCAGGGTCTCATCATCCAGGACCAGCATTTGGATCCAGCTGTTTTCTTCATAGATGGGCAAATTGATTCCATGGATCCAGAGACTAATGGAGTCCATCCATGCTCCTAAGACAGGAGAAATTCAAGGCTGGCTTGAATGGCTACGAATCTTCACAAGGCACTGAGGTGGGTCTGTATAGGTTGGCTGTGGTGGGATCCCCTCACCACCTTTCTCTGCCTCCCTGGGTAGGTTTGTCTGTTAGCAGGAGGTGCATAAATGAAGAGGAGGACAGAAAAGGCACTGGCTGGTGGTGGTGGTGGGGAGAATGGATCTTCATGGTCAGAGCCTGAGAACGCAGTGGTGTCAGGATCTATAATGTTAAAAAAAAAATGACTCATGATAAAGTCAAACTGACCACAGAGGCGTGGGAATAAAGAAGACCTTAGTGTAATTAACAGCTAGTAAGACACAGCCAGGGTTGGACACCAGTAGCCTTTGCACTGCCAGTCGAGGTCTGTAGCAGCTAACAATATAAGCCAAAGATGGGTAAAGAAGAGCTTCAAAGTGGGGCCACCACCCTAATTGGTTGAACGGTGTGTCACCATCTCCCTAACCGGGCCACAGAGACAAACACAGGGTATGTGCGTTCCCCGTTTGTTTAAGCAACAGTATGCAGAGAGAATTAGTCGATGGCAATAGAAATTATCTCAGCTTTTGTCCAGTGTCTGTCATAAATCCTGTAAACAAGCTCCCGGGCTGTAGCTCTCCAGCCTCTGTCCAGGCACTTGTGGGATCTAATGTTCTGTGAGACGTGGGAACTCAGGAGCCTCCTAATTTGTTCTGTAGGGTACACAGAGTGCCAGGACAGTAGTGGCTACGATATAGAGAGCAGCAATAACAAAAATTACCCTACATAGATATATGAAGCTATCATTATGGCCCACCATGTTGCACCATTAACGCACACTAATAAGGGTAGGAAGCTGGAAATAATTTGAGTTTTGTGGGCCATTTGATCTCAACTATAGCCACTAAATCCTTTTGCAGATGTATAGTGCCATAAGCAGTAATGAAACAAACACAGCTGAGTTCTGATAAAACTTTATTTGTACCAAGCAGAGGGCTATATTTGGACTTCAGAGTATCCTCACCCGGGCCCTAAGTCATGGCGGCTCTGCCTCTGTCATGGCCACGTCTCAGGACAGGCTGGTCAGGCGAGCTCCCTCAGGACAGAGGCCCATTCCTTGGGACAAGCCACTTGTAGCTATGGAGGCCAGTCCTGTGGGCCGTACTCCAAAATGATTTAAATGCAGAAATGCCCAGTGCTAAGCATCATCTTGGGGAGGGCAAGGTGGCCAGGAGTGCAGAGTCCTGGGGGCTCCAAATCTCCTCACAGCTCCTTGCCCTTGTGACACGCCTCCCTTTCTACATCTCATTTCCCTTAGCTACTTCTTTAGGCTTTGTCAAATAGATGTGTTTCTGAATGTGCGAAGTCTCTTGGAGCCTCCCTAAATCAATGATAACCCAGCGAATAAGGCACAGTCTCAAGCTACTCCACCCAGAAAGAGAGTGCCATGATGCCAGGTGCCTGGGACAGGTTCCTAGTTGGGCCAGGCAAGATTTCCAAGCACCTTTTTTCTCGAAAGGATCAAGTTTTAAATAATAGCATAAGGAGAGAGAGGGAGAAGGAGAGGGAGAGGGAGAGAGAGAGGGCCGCTAACTATAGACTTCCTTGCACGGAAAGCTTTGGCGCTTGGGACTTGAGGAGAGAAGTCTGGCCAGGCACCCTCAAAATAGTACACTTACATGCGATCCTCACCCAAAATACAGACGCCACATTGGCACAGGTACAAGCTGTCTGTTTCTATACAGTCTGGGAGTCTGGAAAATAAACACTCCCAGAGCCGCTTGCCTGGGAGCCACAGAGGAATCCGATTAAGCCATTCCTGGGAGCGGCATTGCTCCGCCTGGGAGAAGACAGATCGGGAAGGCACAACAGTCAGGGCCGTGGATGCGTGAGACGAGGTGTTTATGGACTTCAAATTGGTTTTAAACATTGTCTGCCCTTTAATAAGATTTGGCTGGACAATGTTATCTTCGAGCCGGCCAACGCTCTTTCCCAGAGGCTGGGCGCTGGAGTAGAATGGACAAGCTCAGCTTTGCAGTCACACGCGCCAGGTCAGGCTCTGCCTGCAGGGCACTGCGGAGGCCTAACCACCAGCCTGAGAGGTGACCGAGATCCCTGGGTCCCCAGCTCCGCTCTACCACCAGCCTGTCTGGGGACCTGGTGTCTGAGCGCAGCACCTCGTGCTTCTTCTTTCCGAGACACACGCTAGACTATGTTTCCTGTCTATAGTCTGTCCTGCCTCTCAATAATGAACAGAAGCAAACAGCCCTGGGGACTTCCGTTCTATCCTGAGGGACGGATCTCAGACAAGATCCACTTCCAGACAGCTAAATGAAGACAAAAACAGCTAAATCAAGAGGCCCAAGGACTGAGGATCACGGGGGCAAAAACCCTGTGGCCCATTCGAGAGACTGCTGGGAGCTGAGGTAGGAAGGGAAGAGAGAGCTGGAGAGAACACTGAGGAGGCGCCAGGCCATGGCTAGGCTGTCTGGCAGTGTCCAGAACCACTTTGGAGGCTCAGGTGTGAAGTATGGAGCTGAGATGCTCAGGCTGACCAAGTCCACTTCCGAAGTCCTCCAGGGGAGGAATGATCATCCAGCAGGGGGCACCACATACCAGCCTGTTCACCCTATACTAGCCTCAGCTCCAAGCCCAACCCAGACGGGGGATCGCACAGAACCCCCCAGCTACTACATACGGTTCTGTGTTTCTTCTATCCACATTTGTTTGAACCCCAGACCACCTGCTCCTGAGGTCTTCATGCATACATGTGCGTACATATATGTGTGCATATATGTATATGTATGTGTGTACATGTTTGTGTGCCCATGGTATGCGTGTGTACATGTATGTGCTCAGACACTCACCTGTGACATGCTGGTAACACATCTGTGGTGTGGACAGCTGACAGGTTGATAGTGTGTTACCCAGTCCGTTTTCGCAGCCATCACATCAGAAACAGGGACAGCTCTTATGTTATTACCAAGGCAGCTCTTTGGTGGATAAATTCTGGGCCTTCGGTGATAGGGGTGAGCATGTTGGGAAGCCTGACTGTGGCTGCTGGTTTCTGACTCCATAGGCATCCCTTGCCCTCTGAAAGGCCCTGAGAATAGCAGGAAAAAAAATTATTTTATAAGAAAGACCAAGGATGGGCCAATAGCCCTTGTGATCCCAGAGCCTGAGAGGAGAGGTGCTGAGAGCCCTTCTTGGGAACCCCTAGCTCTCTCCCCTAGAGAGCAGAGGAAGTCCACATATTGGATCAGTCAGTACCTGCCATCCTAGAAACTGTGTCCCACATGACTCTGTCTTTAAGGGTACCCAACCTCTGCTCTGAGCTGGTCCTCCTCCAGAAGGAAAACACACATACCCCTAGGAAGGCGGGTCCTATAAGGTGGCACTGACACCTTTTCTTTCTCATATATTACATCTCAACTGCAGTTTCCCCTCCTTCCCTCCTTTCCTCCCAGTTTCTCTCCCCCACCTGCCTTCTCTCCAGATCCAGGACACCCTCCACCTCCTCTCAGAAAGGAGGAGGTCTCTCAAGGACATCAACTTAACCCACCAGAACAAGCTACAGTAAGACCAGGCACATGCCAGCACATCAAGGCTGCACGAGGCAACCCAGTAGGAGAAAAAGGGTCCCACAAGTAGGCAAAAGAGTCAGGGACATTCCCCTCTCCCTTGGATAGGATTCCCAAAGGGACATCAAGCTACTCAGCCATAACATGTAGGCAGAGGACCTAGGTCAGACCGCTACATGCTCCCTGATCTCTGCAAGTCCCCATGAGTGCCTGTCAGTTGATTTTGTGGGCTGTGTTCTCGTGATGTGTCCCAGATCCCTCTGGTTCCTCTGATCCTTCCTCCCCATCCTCTTCAGGACTCACCAGGTTCCTACCTGACTGCACAGCATTCTGGGACATGAGCCTAGCAGAATCATCATCAAAAAAAGATCAGAGAAAGAGACTCATCCAGCAACAAATGGGAGCAGGTGCAGAATACTATAGGCCCTAGGACTCTTACCATTCCCTCCCAGCTGCAGGGGAACTATGCAGTTCCATTAGGAGGGCTCAGGGCTCAAGACAGACCCTATCTGATTTCAAAGAGCAGGCCACAAGGAGCTGTGTGCCCTTTAGAGATCCTGAAGCTTCCTTCTCACCTTGGGCCAAGAGCCCCCAAGCTTACAGACCAGACTAACAGGCAGGAGCAATGAACCTGCTGTGCAGATGCACATTCATGGTACATAATGCAACTGAGGGGATCCCAAGGCCAAGGTAAGAAAATGATAAACACCATCCACAGCCAGAGTGGAGGAGAGGCAAGCTGGTGTGAAGAAAGTTTCCAGGCTGAAATTTTATATATATATAAATTTATTTATATGAAATTTAATATTATATATAATATTAAATATATAATATTTAATATATAATATTAACATATTATATTAAAATATATAATATAATAATATATATATATTGGGGTGTCTTTTTCTTCCCATGCCCAAGCTCCTGGAATAACAACTCATGAAACTCAATATAATTATTTACAAATACCTAGGCCATGTAGCTAGACACTTCCCTGACTAGCTCATAACGTAAAATAACTTATTTATGTTTAATTTACATTCTGCCATGTGGCTGGTTACCTGAGCTCAGGTACCCTGTGTTCCTCTTACTCATGTCTTGTTGACTGAATCACCCATGCCCGTATCTATCTCAGAATCCCTTCTGCCTTCTGAATGTCCCACTTATTTTCTGTCTCAGCCACAGGCCATAGTTTTTTTTTGTGTTGTTTTTGTTTTTTGTTTTTTTTTTTAATTGACAGGTGTTGTATCCGCACAATACACAAAAAAATTCTTTCTGCAGAAAATGAGACTGTGAACTCTGCAGAGCATCTATGCTAATGTTGATCCTCCATTAAGTGTGGACTGGCAATGAGAACCTACTCAGCTTACCATGCTCATGAGACTGGTCAAGGGAGACTGTCTTGCATCTGTGTCCTGAGCAGGTCTCCCTATGGGACCGAGGAGGGAGTCATCACAATCTTTTACATAGCCATCTTGGAACACATATTTGTTTAAATGTCTTTCTATGCTCTGTGGCAGGGGCCAGTGGACCTAGTTCATTGCATACCCACCCTCTTCAGGATCTGGAAGGCTGACAGAACTCTGGGTACACAAATCCATCATGAACTGACCTGAACTGTGTTCTCAGGACACTGGGATCTCACAGAGGCTAAAGAAAATGTCTATATGGAAGACCAGGTATAAAGAATTCCAGGATGCTTCCTAATTACTGGTAAGCAAGTAAGAGACTGAGGGAAAACTCCAAGGATCACCAGAGTCAGGTGTGGCAAACTGGAGTGTGGTACAAGGATGGTGGTTTCAAAGGATACATCTGTGGGAAACATGGAAGCGATTTTGCAGATGTACACACCTTATAAACCTCTAGATGCTCTACCTTGCCCTTCCTTGCTTGATCTGAGCCTTGAGAAGTGAAGAGAGATGACACAGACTAAAACAAGCAATGTGACTACATGACAAGGATTATTTGCTGCCACCGAGAGCTGGCAGATACCAGAGGAGCCTCCCTGGGTCTCCATGGAAGAACATGCTCTGTCCTAAGAATGAAGCAAGCCAGCTCTCATGCGTCCAAAGAAAAGAGCTGCTGGTCCTGGGGATGGAAAAACATCTTTGCTGCAGGTTGCAGATCTCAGATCTCAGATCTCCTCCACATAGGTCAGAGTCATGGAGGTCAAGTCAGGTCAGGGAGCCAGGGGCTTCTTAGGACATTCTCAAAAAAAAAAAAAAAAAAAAAAAAAAAAGCCCTTGATTCCATACCACCCTGAATGGACTTAAGGCAACTTTTAAACAGCCTGTAACTTCAGCTATAGAAAGACCTAAGACCCCAAGACCCCTCTGTGGGGGTCTTCACACACAGACACACAGACATATAATTACAATAAATCTAAAAGAAGGGAGTGATGAAGAAGTGAAATATACCCCCTCTACTTGCTGGCCACAGGGTCCCAGGACTGAGGCTAGCCATGCCCCTGAGTCTCCTTGAAGTTAACATGAGGGACCAGCATTACCCATCACTATCTCCCTTCACACACAGTGGAAGGTAATCAGAGAAAGGCCCAGGTCTAAGCTGCCAGTCTGGGCCTTGGAGGTTGGCCTGAGACAATGGTTCTCAACCTGTGAGTCATAACTTCTTTGGGGGTTGAGCAATACTCTCATGGGGGGTCACATAATAGCCATCCTTCATTTCAGATATTTACATTATAATTCATAACAGTAATCAAATTACAGTTATGAAGTGGCAATGGAAATAATATTATGGTTGGGGGTCACCACAACATGAGAAACTGTATTAAAGGCTCATAGCATTGGGAAAATTGAGAACCACTCAATTTTTCCTCAACATTTAGATACCCACCGTGGCCTGGCTTCTCTACTATGGGACTGACGGTTCTGATTTTGATTGGGTTCCTCCAGCTCAACATGAACCAGAGTTCCTTTAGTCCAAGCCCAGAAGAGCCAATGTCCCAAGGAGAAACAGAAACCATGGGCCATTCCCACAGAGATGCTCTCTGTCTCTCTAGCACCATTAGTGACCCACAGGACACTGGGTAAGATCTGCAGGGTGGCGTGGCTTAGATTTAGTCTGACTTGTCCCTGGAAGCAGCAGCAAGGTGTCGATGGGGGCCAATTCTATGCACTGAGCTAGGAAGGATACTTTCCAGAGTTCAGGAACCTTCAAGGTATAATGTCTTCTGCTTCACACAGAGCCACCAGGCTGTGCAGAGTCCTAGCCAGAAAATGAAGCCAGAAGATGAAGCAGTGCTGGATTTAGATGTTAAATTCTGAGATTTGTCAGGACAAATGAAGACACAACAGGACTCCCTTTTCACCCACATACTCTTGAGGTCAGGGGACAGTTGAGTTGCTTCTCAGATATCAGTACTCTTAGGTTAAGATTCCCAAAAGAAAGCTCTCCACAAACCCCTCATGTTGCCATGCCAACACACTTAGTGCATTCACAGGTGCACACACTCATGCTCACAGGTGTGTGTGCTATCAACACACTCCCTGCAGGCTCTGGGCTCCCAGCCTTAAGCATCCCTGGAGTGCTGACAGGCCAGATGCTGGCTGCTCAGCCTTGAACAGGAAGAGTTAGTGCAGCTGTCTAAGAGGAGGGTAGACTGTGTGCAAACTCTGGCTTTTCTTCTAATGGCGGAACTGTGGTCTGCACCATAGTTGAGGGACTTGCTGTGATCGGCCTCTGTGATCACAGAGAGAGAGGCAGCCTGTGAGACCTTGTTCTTCCACAGAAAAGGGCAGCTAGGCTGTAGGAAGCCCATGTGACACTGTCCTCAAGTATGGATGTCAGAGCAGGAGAACCAGCTCATGAGCCAAGAAGCCAGCCTGTGGGCCAGCCCTGATGAGTCCATTAACATTTCGGCTGAGATTTTGAAGAAGCCTTCGCATTTAAAGGCAATCACGACATCCCCCAGCATCACTTGTGAACCATAAATATTTACACACAAGGACAAAAAGTTGTCACAGAGAGCAGCTGGGGTTTATCTTGGCCCTGTACTCCTCCAGACACAGGAGCCTTGAGAAGCCAAACAGATGGCATGGTCCTCCTCTGCCTGTGCTCTGTCCAGCTGGAGCATGCCACCCTACTGTGGTCCAGCAGGCCAGCTAGGGGAGTCTCCACACAACAGAGTGGTCCCATTTCTCTGTCATCAAGTCCATGTGGTTCCTAGGCCCTGCCCAATCTCCATGCTGTGTGGCCAGTTCAGCCCAGTGGAGACATTACCTTCGGGAGATAGGAAGGAAGACCATGAACTTCCCAGGTTTAGGAATCTCAGAAAGGTATCTGCAAGGTTGCATAAACAGTGGCAGTTGCAGGGGAAAGAGTTGGGCATCCCAACATGGAACTGCCTGCCGGTCATATGGTCATTCGGAGGGTTCCAGTCATGGAGCTTTCGGGAATGGTCAGCCCTATTGGAGTGGGATTTTCTACGATGCAGCTGCTTTACAGTCACCCTTGTTGCTATAATAACCCCAGTAAACTCACCGGTTCCCCAGACTTGGACTGAATCACTTCTTTGTTTACTGGTTCCCTAAACCTGAGGTGAATGGACATTTGTTCATGTCTCTGCACAAAAAAAGTCACACAACACCCTGGGTAGAAGCATGTGATCCAACACAAGGTACCCACTGCACGCTTCTCTTTTGGTGAGATGACTGGGGAGGGAGAGTGAAGAGTATCCCTGGCTCACATAACCAGCCACCATGCTAATCAGAAGAGCAGAGACTGTGGTCCATAGCAGGGCCATTGTCTGATCTCATATATCCCTTCTTCTGTGGGCGTGGGACATCCATGTGAGCCTTGGTGAGCACTCACACAAGCTGTACTCCTTGCCCATGAGTGGCTGTGTGTTCCCAGAAAGAGGTGACTATCTTACCAAGCTGGTACTGAATGTGGGTGCTGGTCTAGAGGCTGGGGCCAGGCCAACCTTCCACATATGTACATAGAAAACAACTGGCACTATGAATGTAAGGATGGGAATGGTGAGGCAACATAGGTAGCTGAGTGGCTGAGCCTGGGCTGGGAGACCAGGTCCATCTCCCCCCCCCCACACTAGGACCTGAGCATCGGGAAGCCTACAGCACAATTCTCTGTTTACTTTAAAATACCAACTCTCTCCCACCAGAACATAGCGTGGGATATACCCAGCCTCTGACAGATACGTGCTAAACGATCATGAGACGTGGCTCCCATGTACAGTAAATGAGGGCGTTCCACGTTGTTCTAAATAAAGCTGGCATTATATCTGCACATAAGAACCTTCGGGGGATAAACATGTAAGTGAGAAAACCAGGGGAGCGCACATAACCTGACACATTTTGGGGAGGCCACTGAAACAACTGGGAAGGAAAATGTTTATTAAGAGTAAGCAGATCTCAGAAGTTTCCTCGGGTCCCACTTCCTCCAGATAAGAATCCAATTATGTAAATGCATGTACTTTCCTTTTCAAAAATAAGATTTTAAAGAATAGAACATCAAATTCCAACATGAAATTTTGACTATTATTTTTAACTTTCCATGTGGAGGTAGCATATATTTCATGCTGAGAGAGGGAAAGAACATCCAACTGGTGTCTGCTTTCTTCCCCAAGGGCTTCTGGGTTGGAAAAATACCTTTAAAGGGCTCAGGACTGGGGCATGATGCTGGGAGACACAGGAGAATAATTAACTACTAGCTGCTATTAGGTGAGGAAAAACAGGCTAGATCAGAAGAGACAGACAGCACAGAGAGTTTCCTCATCTGTCCCGAAAACAGCCCAGCAGGGAGGTAGCAAACAGGTTCCCAGGTCTGCAGGACACCTGAGTTTGCCTCCATCTTCAAAGTCTCCCCAGTGTCTGGGCTTCCTTCCTGTCTGTATGCAACTGATGCAATGTGACTCTTATGAAGTATATGATTAAACTGTCCCCCAAAAGCAATCTTGAAGGAAAGGAGAGACGTAGTATGTAACGGCAGAAAGTCCAGAATTGCTGGGGTTTGTAAGCAACCCTTTACTTCCCCTGATGGTCAGTGTTAATCGTCAACTTGACAAATCCTAGAGTCACCTGGGAGATGTCTGGACATGCCTCTGGGGAACTGTCTGGAAGAGCCATCTTAAGTATGGGCTGGACTACTCTGGGCAGGGGATCCTGCACTATGTGAAATGGAGATGGTGAGCTGAACACTATATTCGTCCCTCTCTGCTTTCTGATTATGGATGGAATTTGACCAGCTGCTTCTTGTTCCCATTGCCTTGACATCTCCTGCCATGATGGAATACTCTACCTTGAACCGTGAGCCAGGATCAATCTTCTTTCCCTGAAGTTTCTGTAGCCAGGGCGTTTTATCATAACAAAGGGGATGGAAAACAACCTGGAAGGGTCTCATGACATTTCCACAAGATTTTGCTGCTCTTTCAGAAGTAGAGCACACTGCCCTTCTAGGAAAAAAGGGAACCAGAGAAATATTAGCATAAGTGCACAAGGAACTGGGTGCCACCCATCACAAAAGTCACACACGGCCTCCTCTGTGATGGTTGCTATAGTTTCTATGTATGAATGGTCAGACTGATGATGGAAGGAAAAGCCAAGAACAAAATGCAAATTTAGTGTACTGGGAAGATCCCATGAAAGGAACATGACTTTGTTTTACAGGTAGATATTCAGGATGATGGCTCACACAGGAGGAATATGGTTGGATTCCTTTCCTATACTGTATGCTGGAACAGGTTCCAAAGCATTGAAAAATGCAAAGAGCATAGCAACCAACAAGTCTCAAAAACATATATAGCAACATGGAGAATTGCTTTGACTATGTGAGGAAGGGAAGCTACTTTACAGGGCAGGAATCATATGCAAGCTGGTGCGGAGATAATGGGAGAAACACCTGTGGTGTATTTTGCATAAAGAACAGCCACCTCAAGATAGAAGATTTTAAAATAGTGAATTTTAAAAGAGTAGTACTGATAGGATCCAGTTATGAGCAAGAAGGAGAGTCAATGCACATAGCACAAGTGTGTTCTTGTGCATTCTGTAGATCACAGTTGTGTGGGTCCTGCTGGGGTTGCATGGAAATTGTCAGAGACCATCTAAATGCAAATGGTGACACATTCCAGAGCCCAACATTCTACTCAGCATCTGGTAACATGACCGTCTTTTCTTTCATTGGTGGCTGGCTGGATGTCCAAGGTTTCTAAACCTAAAAATGTATTTCAAAGGAAAGAGACCCTAGAGGAGCAATCAGGTACCATCTAAGGAATGGGAAACAGAGAGTATTCATGGAAGAGAGATCATGCATCTTCTTCCTTCTCTCATACCTTGCTTCTTAACCAACTGAGGTGAAGGTGAGCACAAAGTGATAGTGAGCAGTCTGTTAGGCACCTGGGACTCAATGGGTGCACAGATTTCCTTCCCTACAGTCAGATTTGAATACCCAGGAGTCAGAGCAGCCCCCATTGTTCTGTCCCATTTTCTGTTCACCAAGCTTTCAGACAAGATGGAGATGTAGCCACTGAGGTGTATGCCAGGGCTACAGTTCCAGTGACTGAGTCTGCCAAGGATATTGCAGGTAGGGTGAAGTGTTAGGAGGGAGAAAAAGAAAGAAGTGCTAGGGAATTGTGTGCAGCCCAAGTCTCAGCACTGAGCTCTGCTCCACACCCCCTCCCCGTGTGTGTGTGTGTGTGTGTGTGTGTGTGTGTGTGTGTACAGAGATATCAGAGATGGTGGTACAGCCTAGAAGGTGGGATTCAAGCCAAGCATGCACTAGATGTTGGCCACAGGCCTTACTTGAGCAGTCTGTGTCAGTGTGGAGTCCAGCTTTAGAACTAAGATGTGTGACCACAATCCACAGGCTGCTGCTAAAATAGAGTAAAAGGAAACTGAAGGAAATAGAAGTGACCCCAGGTCTGGGGAAGGTGTGGGGATGGGGAGAGAAAGAGGAAACATGCAGGCATGGAGATGTCCCACGGCATGGAACGTGTGGGCAGTGAGTCCCATTGACATGGAAAATTGATATGTGTTAGGAATTGTTACAATGAAGAAAACACACGCACACACACACACACACACACACACACACACACACACACACACACATAACCAAAAGAATTCAGCATCTCCAGCAGCCATCAAAGGCCCTAGGTTTCAGAGAAATATGGAGACATCTAGAAAATCATCTCAATCTCAGAAGAAAAGAAAACCTCAACCAATAAAAGGAAAATGAAAAAGAGGCAGACCAGGACTCAGCAGTTGGTCACATCAGATGGATTAAGGGACATTCCAGCTCACACTAAAAAAAAAAAAAAAAAAAAAAAAAAGTAAGAACCTGCCTTCTTCACCTGAGGAACAGTCAATCGCAAGGAAAATAAATTCTAGGCACAGAATCAATGATGTTTTCCAGACTCCTATCCTGATGGAGCAAAATCACAACTCTACAATAAAGAGGGTAAGAGACTATTCTGAAGCCAAACACCATGGCCCGGGAACACAGATTACCCCAACTCCATTCTAACATGAAACAGTTTCGTGAAGTTTTTACAGCCACAGAACAAAAAAAAGTCATAAGTCTAGGTGCTTTTCAAATACTTTGGTGGGGACATCAGAGAGACAGTTGCGGCAAAGCAGAGGAATCATAAGCCTCAAATGCTGTCCGATGACAGCCTTCACTTCTGAATTGGTTGGAGCTAGTAGTCTGCCATGTTAATACATTCCAAAAGGATTCAGCTAGTCACAGAGGTGGCAGGGAATGGCTGTTTAAGGGGCTAATTCGTAGCCAAGGAGAAATTGAAATTTTGGCCCTGGATCTGAACATTTCGACCACTCTATAATCATTGGCATTCAAGTCAGTTCATCAGCCTCGTAAAAGGTTCAATCTGAAGGCATTGTGTCTTCCTGAAATACTTCATTCACAGTCCTCGATAGCCAATGTTTTATTCTCTTAAATGTTTGTATGTTTTATTTCTCTTCCTTTCCCTATTTTTTAAAAATTGGATGTAACTAGAAAAATTATCCTGAGTGAGATAACCCAAACCCAGAAACATAAATATGATATGGATTTATTTGTATGTGGATACTAGCCATTAAATAAATGATAACCAGCCTACAATATTATACCCAGAGAGGTCAAGTGTAGAGGAAGGGACTAAGGGAAACATGTGGATCTCTCTGGGAGGGGAAATAGATTTTATGGGTGGACTGGGGTTGGGGGACAGGAATTGGAGAATCAAGTGGGGAAGGAGAGAGGAAATAGGTCCAAGGGAAGGAATGTAGGGAGAGACAGCTGGAAACTGAGGAACATTTGAGAGATGGTGTGAAAACCTGGTGTAGTGGAAACTTTCTAGAATATATGAAGGCAATCCTAATGAAGTCTCCAAATGTGTCTTCCTGTGCCAGGATTGGTTTGCAGACAATTGAGTTGTTGGCCAAGGATACCCCATGGAAATCCCCCAGACAATCCAGGTTGTTGCCAAGACAATGGGTTGTTCTCAGCAAAATGACAGCAGGGGCCCCATTGCTAAGGAAAAAACCCACAGGAGTCACTGAATATGGAAAAGTTGCACTGCTGCTTACATGAAGCCTTCACATCCAAGTGCTAGTGTCTTTGGTGCACCAACCTAGGCATAAAACCCTTGCCCTGCCTGTAAGATATGCTAGGGCAATGGTGGCACAGAACTTGTACAAGTGATCAATCAATGTCTGATTTGATTTAAGGCCCACTCCATGAGACAGAATCCATACCTGACACTACCTGGGTAACCAAGAAACAAAGACAAAGGAGTCCAAAGATATAGGATTAAACCAAATATCACTGGTCTACAAAAAAAGGAAATAACTAAAATAAAAAATTTAAATGTAGCAATAAAATGACTCTGAAGCCATGGTGGTGGTGAATGCCTTTAATCTCAGCACTTAGGAGGCAGAGGCAGGTAGTTCGAGGCCAGCCTGGTCTACAGAGTGAGTTCGAGAATAGTCAAGGTTACACAGAGAAACCTTGTCTCAAAAAAAACAAAGACTTCTAATAATATTCTGCTCTATTCATAGATCAGTGCCTTATTCAGTCATCATCAAGAAGCTTCCTCCTGCAGCAGTCAGGAACAGATGCAGAGACCCACAGTCAGACAGTACAGGAAGGGGGAGAGGGGAGAGAGGGTGAGAAATGGAGAGGGAGAAAGAGAAAGAGGGAGAGAGAGACTCACTACATGGAAAGCACAGCTCCAAGTCAGGTGTCTTCATCAAATCCCTCCCCTCAGGGCTCAGGAAACCCTATGGAAGAGAAAGCAAAAAGAATGTAAGAGCCAGAGGGGATGGAGGACACCAGAAGAACAAGGCCTCTGAATCAGTTGAGCAATGCTTATATGAACTCACAGAGACTGAAGCAACATGAACCAGGCTGACTTATGTCTCCACCAAGTCCTCCACATACATATTATTGCCTTCAGTTCAGTATTTTATGGGACTCCTGAGTGTGCGAACAAGTAGATCACTGATTCTTACATCTGCTCTTGGGGATCTTTTCATGCCGTTGGGTTGCCTTTTTCAGCCTTGTGACGGATTTTGTGTTATCTTGTTATATTTTATTGTGTCATGTATGGTTATTATTTCTTAGAAGCCTGTTCTTTTCTAATGAGAGACATAAAGGGGACTGTACCCAGAAGGGAGGGGAGGTGGGGAATAACTGGGAGGAGTAATCTCTGTTCAATAAAATATAAAATAAAATTTAAAAAGTCTATTTTGATCATTCTCTGTCCCCTCCTCGAACTTCTCCCAGATCCTACCTCCCTCATCCTACCAACTTTGTATTATTTCTCTCTCTTACTAAAACAAACAAACCCAAACCAAAACAAACAAAAAGTACACACAAAAATATAGAGTTTGTTTTGTGTTGACCAACTTCTCTCGAGCATGGGGCCAACTCTGGAGTGTGGTTGATATTCCCTTTGTTGAGAAAAGTGATTTTTTTTCTGATGGGATCCAGGCCAATCAATGCAAGATTTTCCCTGAGACTTGAAGTATGAAGAAGGAATGGGGTTTCTTGTCTAATCCAGGAACATGCTTGACATAAGCTATCAGCTTAGGGAAAGAGCTCCTGGTCCCAACTCTTCTATCTTCTTTACATTCTCATCCCTGTTCCTCCCCTTTAGGGACCTGTCACTGAAGAACAGTCTTGCTATTCCAGGTCAGTTCTCTCTCACAGCAGCTATCTTTCATGAATACCTTCTTAGCTAGAGAGGAGACCTGATGCCCACTTCTTCTATATGTTGAGCTTTTGTGCTGATCTTATGCATGCTTTCATAGACTCCGTGAGTTTATCCATACATCAGCCTATTGCGTCTAGAAAATAGTTTTTCCTTGGGGTCATCTGCCATCTCTGTATCTTACAATCTCTTCACTTCTTGTTCTACATAAACCTTAAGGAAGGTGTGTGAAAACGACATCCCATTTGGAGCTGAGGACTCTAAAGTTTTTCACTCTCTGCATATTGTCCATTTCTGAGTTAATGCTCATCTGCTTCAAGGAGCTTCTCTTGTATGGGTTGAATGAGGTAATGGCCTATGAATAGAGCAGTATGTCACTAGAAGTCATTTATTGCTATGTTCCTTTATCAGACTAATAGCAGTAGGTTTTCCCCTAGGTCCATGACCTATTTAGTCTCATGATTTTGGCCTCATTAATAGTATCAGACATGGGCTCCGTATGATGGAGCTGGTCTTAATTCTAATCAAAAAGTAGTTGGTTGCTCCCATAGCAATATTTATGCAACTCCTGTACTGGTGGGTATTTCTTGCAGGCATGTCTCTATGTGACTTGTGGAGTTTATAGTTGAGTGAGATGGATGATGACCTTTGGTAGAAACACCATGAAGGCTAGTTAGCAGGGTGAAGCCTAGAACTAAGCACCAACTCCTTCAATGACATAAATATAGGTACTCAAAAGACTCTACATCCTACTACAGAGATGTATAATCATCCATGTTCATTACTGCTTTACTCATAATAGCCAGGAATTGGAAACAGCCTAGATGTCCATCAACTGATGAATAGATGATGAGTCTGTGCTACATTTTCACAATATGATATTATTCAGCGGTTGAGAAAAATGAAATTATGAACTTTTGGGGTAAGTGGATGATGCCAAAACAATCATCTTGAGTGTGTGAACCCCGGCACAAAAAGACAAACATTGCATTTTTCTAACTTGTGAATGTTAGCTTTTAAGCTTTCGATATGTGTGTTTCATTCAGAATATCCACAGAATTAGGAAGAGAGAGAGGATATTCTAAGAAAGAAGGCATAGAATATAGTGTTATAAAGGGACAAGGGGAAAATTATAACAGGAGGATTAAGTGTAGCAGCATATGGGGGGGCAGGATAAAAGAGGGAATAGGACAAAGGAGGGAATATGGGAGGCCAAATACGACCAAAGGCCTTTTGAAAAGCCATATGGAAACCTACTACTGTTGGTGTTTGCTAAAATATATACCTATATGAAGGAAATTTAAATAGAGTTTTTATATAATGGGGGAGAGAATGCCCTGATTTGACACCACGTGGCACAAAGTAAACCCCCCCCAGTGCCAGGATTGGCTCACATCTTGAGTTGTTGGGCTAAAGGTTCACATAGTCATCTCTAAACATTACAGGCTATTACCAACAGCTATTGTTAAAACTCAATCACTGATGGCATGTCCTCACACTGAATTAACTTGAAAATCACTCAATGAAACAATAACAAGGAGAAAAACTGAAAAATGTGCAGAGTGCAGAGAGTTGTGGGACGATATGAAACATGCCCACCAAAAACGTGCAGCAAAGGCCACAGGGAGAAAAAAAAAAAAACAAAAAACAGCAGAAGTTCTTGAAGGAAATCAGCAGCCTCTGGCCCTTGTGGAAACTGTGAGCATAAACCAATGAAGAACCTCAGCAACTCTTGACCAGCAATGATTCCTGGGCATCCACAGCCAGGTGTGATGGGCAGAGTGCTAAAACCTGTGAAGGAAACTAGAAACAGGGCAACTGAAGGAAGAGTTGCCTGGCTTCAGGTAACTCACTCTTTTTTTCCTTCCTTCCTTCCTTCCTTCCTTCCTTCCTTCCTTCCTTCCTTCCTTCCTTCCTTCCCTCCCTCCCTCCCTCCCTCCCTCCCTCCCTCCCTCCCTCCTTCCTTCCTTCCTTCCTTCCTTCCTTCCTTCCTTCCCTTCTACAATTCTATACATTCAACCATATATATATATAATATTTTCTTTTTTTAAAGTACTTTATTTTTATTTATTTTTTCACTTTATATCCCAGTCATAGCTCCTTCCTCCTTTCCTTCCAGTCCCACTTTCCCTCCCTGTTCACCATGCCCCCCCTTCCTCAGAGATGAGGAGCCCACCTACCCACATACCCCAGTATCAAGTCTCATCAAGACTGAGTGTATCCTTTTCCTTGTGGCCTGGAGAGGTAGCCCCACCAGGGGATCAAAAGCAGGCAGTCCCCACTCCCCTTACTAGGGAACCTATATAAGGACCAAGCTGCCCATTGGCTACATCCGTGTAAGGAGCCTAGGTCCAGTCTATGCTTTGGTTTCCTCAAGCCCCTCTCAGCCCTTGTTAGTTGGCTCTCTTGGTCTTCTTGTAGAGCTCCTGTACCCTCCAGATCTTCTATATGTCCCCTCACTCTTCCACAAGACTTCCTATACTATGCCCAATGTTTGGGTGTGAGTCTCAGCATCTACTCCCATCTGCTGCTGGGTGTATCCTCTCAGAGGACAGCTATGTTAGGCCCCCATCTGCAAGCACAGCAGAGTATTGTTAATAGTGTCAAGAGTTGGCTGTCTCCCATGGGGTGGGTCTAAGGTTGAGCCAGTTATTGGTTGGACATCCCCTCAATCTCTGCTTCATTTTTGTCCCTTCACATCTTTTAGGTTGGTGTTTTCTTCCCTCCACTAGGAGTCCTGTTTAGTTAGAGGCTGTCCTCTTCAGTCTCCATCACCACTGCTACTAGTAGTCTCAGCTAGAGTCACCCTCATATCCTCCGAGGAGCCTACCCTGTCATAGGTCTCCAGCTTGTCACAGAGATGCCCCCACCCATGATCTCTCTTCTCCCTGCAGGCCCTCTGTCCTCCCTCCCCCGCTCTCCCCAGGTCTGACTGACCCTCATGACCTTTACCCTCTCGTACCCTGTCCCCTCTCTTCAACCACTTCCGCTGTCTATTCGATTTCCCCTTATGAGTGAGATTTAAGCATCCTCCTTTGGTTCTTCCTTATTACTTACCTTCTTTGGGTCTGTGAATTATAGTATGATTATCCTGTACTAGATGGCTAAAATCCACTTATAAGTGAGTACATACCATGTATGTCTTTCTGGGTCTGGGTTACCTCAGTCAGAATGGTCTTTTCTAATTCCATCCATTTGCCTGCAGATTTCATCATTCCTTGTTTTTAATAGCTGAGTAGTATTCCTTTGTATAGATGTACCAGTTTCTTTATCCATTCTTAGGTTGAGGGACATCTGGGTTGTTTCCAGTTTCTGAATATTATGAATAAAGCAGCTATGAACATAGTTGAGCAAATGTCCTTGTTGTAGAGTGGAACATCTTTTGGGTATATGCCCAGGAGTGGTATAGCTGAGTCTTGAGCTATTCTCAATTTTCTGAGAAAGCTCTAGATTGATTCCCAGAGTGGTTGTACAAGTTTTCACTCCCACTAGCAATAGAGAAATGTTCCCCTTTCTCCACAACTCAACACCATGTGCTGTTACTTGGTGGTTTTTATCTTAGCCATTCTGATGGTGTAAGATGGAATCTGATTTGTTTTGATTTGCATTTCCCTGATGACTAAGGAATTTTATAATACTTTAATCACATTCTTCCCCATCGATCTCTCTTATCTCCTTCCTTCCAAGCCTTTGTTCATCCTATGTTATCACCCTATGTCCCCCACTCTCTCTTTCAACCTGTTTCATTTAGTTGTGGTTGCTTGGTTGGTGTGGGGGGGCAATTTCTACTTAAACAAGGACAGCTCATTGGTAGCTACACTACTGATGAATATTACTTCCTGACTAATAGCGACCTATAGCTGCTTGATAAGGGTGAGGCTTTATGAGCACCTCCCCGATCCATGATGGAATGTTGACTAGTTGGATCTTGTGTAGATTCCCTGTGAGTAACCATAGCTGCTGTGAGTTCATAACTGTGACAGCCATATCATGTCCAGAAGATGGCATTTCAGAGCACTCTTCCCCATCTGCCACCTCTTATCTGTCTTTTCCCTTCCACAGTGTCCCCTAAGCCCTGCAGTAGGTACTATAGATGTCTTATTTAAGGATGACCACTCAGTGTTGGCTGCAGTTTTCAAATTTCTGTCTCTCTGTGTGTCTCTATGTGTCTGTCTCTCTGTCTATCTGTCTCTGTCTTTCTCTTTGTCCTTGATAACAGTGAGGAGAGCTAGGTATGAAAGTCCCCAAGAAACAAGCAGACAGGACTCCTTGGAAGCCAGAAAGAGGCTGATGAGGTTGCTAGCTGAGCTTTTTTATTTGGAATATAGATTGAGAGGCAGTTTCATAAAATTAGAGCAACCCTAGCCACGCATCTTGGAGCCGGTCCACAGTGACATCTCCAAAGCCACAAGAACCTACTCACAGCCAGAGTGTGGATTTGGCTTTAGCTTAGGTATAGCTTATGGCATTCCCACAGAGTCCTCCTACCATGGTCACTCTGTCCTCTCCCTGAGGAGTCTCCAGTTTTGCTGTGCTGTCCTGGTAGAAGTGATCTAGAACGGAACTATAGTGCCTGTAACATCTTGTGAGTGGAATTTGTCACTACTAATTCTCCAGGGTCTTCCCGGTTCTGTGTCTCTCACTTTTAATTGCTGAGTACACGGGGTGGTGGTGGGGTACTCAGCTGCCCATCCCCTGAGGAGATGGAGCAGTTTTCAGCTGTGTCTTAAGCACACCAGCTGCGGTGGGACCATGCTCTGGTTTCTGATGGAATTTGCTTTGCTTTTGGTAAGTACCTAGGAGTGGAGTCTCTGAATCATATAGTACAGTAGCTGTGAGGAGACAGCAGTAAAATTTGTGAGCCATGAGCCAGACTGATTGAACAGACATGGGATTTGTCATCAACATCGGGGGGGAAATGTCTCTACTTGTTATATTTTAGAAGTGGAAAGAGAAACCCTACTCACGCGCACGCGCGCGCGCACACACACACACACACACACACACACAGACACAGTCAGGGAGAAGACTCCAGAGAGTCTCTCTCAAGACTACTAGACTTGGCTAACCTCTGTGAAGCAATCACCACAATTCATCGTATTCGCTGGCTGAGAAACACAAGAAAATATCAGTTTAGAAAATGTAGCCACTGTCCTTGACACAAGCCAGCATCCATTCACTAAAAGACTAAACAAAGCTGGAAATAGAACAGGGCTCCCCCAGATTCACAAAGGCGCAAGTGAAGCCAGCCAGCTGACATCACTGGGGCAGGGAAGCCCCCCTGAGCCTGAGAGCATGCGGAGACATCTGTCTCACCACTCATCTCAGTGTTGAACTCGAATTGTGAGCCGGTTTAACTTGGCACAGAAAATAAAGGCATATGGATTGGAAAAGAATATGTGAAGTTGTCACCAGAATGCATACTATTCTGTGTAGCAAACCTGAATAACCCACAGAGCCATCATTGGAATTGATATGGGAATCCCAGCCATGTGCCAATATATGAGAACCAGCTTTATTTCTACAAAGCGATGCTGTGTCCTCAGAGCTTGCAGTGGAAAAGCAGCAATACTTCAATAGCATGAGGCTAAAGATAATTTTGATAAGAGATGGGCAAGATGCTACCGCAAGCTACTGAATCTGCTAGATTGCCTTAAGTTGCACACAGATAGGAGATGTACTTGCTCACGGTTTGGAGAGCGCATACCACTGTGATAAAAATCTGCTAAACTCATCTCTTAAACCAACGCAATCTTGGGAAATGTTGCAGCACATTTTAATTTATTTGTTTCCTCCCCCCCCCCATTTATTTAAAGAGATTGTTTGCCTGATTCTCAAGTACATGGAGAAATGATAGGTAATAATTAAAACAATTTTGAAAAAGAATGAGGTTGGAGATAGCTACCACCTACGTAGCCATAGAAGTTGAAAGGCTGCAACAGAGGGTCTGGTGACAGGAAGGCCTAAGGTGCAACAATCAGACATAGGTGCCCAGTGGCTCACTGGTCAGAATAGTGTTTGTGGGTGCTACAAAGATAGTTCAGCAGTTAAGAGCATTTGTTGCTGGCTTTGACTCTCAGCCCCCACGTGGCAGCTCACAACCATTCCTAACTCCAGTTCCAAGGCATCTGATGTCCTCTACTGACCTCTGCAGGCACGGGGCATGCACAAGGTGCACAGATGGGCATGCAGGCAAAACACTCATATACAGAAGATAAAAATAAACGGATCTTTAAAAAATCTTGTTAGTGATTTGGGCTGGAGTTACGGGTCTTGTGAAATAAGCATCATTCATGTCCTCATAATTGAATTCGGGTAAAAAAAAAAAAAGCATAAAAAATGTGGGAGCGAAAAGAGGATGGCTCCATCAGTGGAATGCTTGCGGAATGAGGGTGAGGGCCAGAGTCTGAATCCTTACCACCCATGTATGACCTGGCATAGCTCCATGCATCTGTAAGTCCAGCACTCAGGAGGCAGAGAAAGGGGTCCCCTGACAAGGCAGTCCGGATGAATCTCCAAGAACTGGGTTCAGTGAGAAACCTGTATCTCAAAAAAGGCAAAAGATAGAGGAAGACCCTCAACATTGACCTCTGGCCTCCATGTGTACCCACGTGGGTGAGCACACTGCACACACATGTGCACATACACAGGGAACCAAGACACTGAGGAACAACACCAAGGCTGACCTCTGGTCTCCATGTATGAATGCGGGCACATGCGTACTTGTGCACACACACACAGGCACATGAACCATGCTGATTTCTGAGGGATACATACAAAAGAAAATCGTAATCAGTCACACACTGGGGGGTGAGTGCTTTTTTGAGATGAGGGTTTGTCACTGAACCTAGTCCTTGAAGATTCATCTAGACTGTCTTGTCAGGGACCCTCTCTCCCCCTCCCCCATTTTTCTCTGCCTGTAATCACACCTCCCATCACCCTCCAGGAAAGCTTCCATTTATAAGCTGATCCCTCAAGTCTGGCAAAGACCTGGAACAGCCACCTGCTTATCAGTGCTGAGAGAGCTTTGACATGAGGCAAATACTCCAGGTCCTGGGAAGTTAAATATGCCAGCTACTGTGTGGTGCAGCCCATAGATTCTCAGCAATTCACGGAAGAACAATTATCTCCCACGGAG
Source organism: Psammomys obesus (assembly GCF_907164565.1). Lineage (NCBI taxonomy): Eukaryota > Metazoa > Chordata > Mammalia > Rodentia > Muridae > Psammomys > Psammomys obesus. Next base: position 12,254,786 of record NW_026596085.1, read on the forward strand.
ACTGGGAAAGTGTGTGGGGAAAGTTCACAGCAACTTTACAGAAGGCAGCACCAGAAAACACGTCTGTCCTTAAACAGCAAACTGACCGCTTGATGGGATATTTCTCAGCAAAGAAAACATCTCAAGTGCCTGTGGGGTCTGCAGAAGAGATGCACTGATGTCATCACACTGAGGACAAAGAGGTCAGTCTGATCCCACTTATGTAAAACTTCAGACACAGGCACAGTGACAGAGATGTGGTTGTTGGTGGTCTGCTGTGGGGAGGGCTGGGCCAGGGCCAGGAGATGCAGGGCTCTGGGGAGACAAAGGTAGTGGAAGATGACAGGTTTCTGTGTGACGATGGCCCCATTACGTGCGTTAAAAAATCCTCAAAATTAAATAGAGTGTTTATTATGCCAACACATCAATCTAATCTCAAAAAAAGCTGTAAAAACGAAAAAAGAAGTAGGTGATTCTTTTTAAAAAGAGACAAATGTTCCTTTAAAAAAAAAAAAAACACACAACAACAAACCCGCTAAATAGAAAAGCGAAGTAACAACAGTCTTAAGAAAACAATGCGTAATGCATAATAATGACGTTTAAATGGCAAATGAAAGCATGTTTCAGAAAACATGGGCAGGCATTGCCTGAAGGGGACAAAATAAGGCATCGTGAGCTCTCTGTGACAGCAGGAGGCAGGTGTGCAGGGTGCTCGCCCCACCCTCTTAACTTCCAAGTCTAAAAGCCTTTAGAACCTCCACAAAAGATGGAAACTATTTCGACAAGGTACTTAAAAAACCAATACATCACCAGCCACAGGCTTTATCTCAGAAACACAACGGTGTCTCGGTGTTGGGAAATCTATTCACCCGCCTTAACTGATCATGGGGAAAATAAGCCTGTTAGCATGCCGATAGACAAAAGGCATTCCTTGGGCTAAATGCACTTCAACTCTAAAGCTTTAACGAGTTAATAACCTCAGAGACTCTTCTCCATGTGGTTCCTTGACCCTGCCACTGATGGGACTAAACGTCCTGGTTAATATTCAACATGGGCTCTGTTTTATTGCCCAACACAGAAGGCTCCCGCCCTCTGCATGTGCTCCTGGCTTCAGTCATTGCCACACAACCTACACACTTCTCTCCTGTCTGTCACCCACAAGGCCAAACCTCCAGGACAGTGACCCACATAGCATCCTGAGACCTAGAGAGAAGATCTGCACACGATGGAGTCCCTGAGGGGTTCCATGCAAACAAACGGGACTGACTGGGAGGGGCTCCTGTGATCACCAGTGCTCTGTGTGGGAGGGATATCAGTGCAACACCACCAACACTAGACAAAAGAGGTTCCTTGAGGGGAAATTGCGACCAGAGGGAGTATGGGTGCTGACCACAAGGGCAGAGGCTCAGACAGGGAACAAATGTTAGTGGCCCACTGTACTAGCATGTGGTCACAGCAAACAATGATATCCTGGAAATGGAGAGATGGCTCAGAGGCGAAGGGTGCTTGGTTTTCTCGCCGAGGACCTAAGGACCATTCCCTGCACCCACATCGGGTGTGTCGCAATCACCTGTGACTCCAGCTCCACGGAATCTGGCACCTTCTTCTGGCCACCATAAGTACTGCAATAGGTACTGCATGAAACCTTGTAGAAATGGCCTCACAGACACGCCCAGCAGCAATGCCTGACCAGCTCCCCAGGTATCTGTGCTGCAGTCAAGTTGACTGGAATCAAGCATCGTGCCAGTAAGCATGCACACTCTTCCCAGATAACTTTATAGGCTCCGGGCGACTTCAACAAATGTCTCAATTGAACAGTCTCAGCCTATTGGAGGTAGGAAAGCCCCAAGCCTACATATGAAGGTATAACGAACAACTTAAGAGAGGCTGCCAGTGAGTTACCAGGCCAAGCTTAGTAACTACACTCCAAAGAGAATGTTATCGCACAGGAGAAGCTGACAGAACAAAGGAATACAATCCAGACAGCGCCCCAAGAACATGTGATATTTGACATATGATAAAGGTTGGCTTCCCAAACACCCTTGAATTGACAGATTTAATAAGCCATTTTGAGGTCGCTGCAGTCTGATGGGAATGAAGACAGAAAACAGCCATAAGTAGAAAGTTAAAAACAAGAATTCGTGCTCTAAGCAACAGCTACAGTCCAGGTATTGGGGGGGAGGGGTGACAAATCTGATAAAAATGTCATTGCGAGTCATGCAAACAGATGTAACTGAGAAAGAAACTACAATATATAGAAAAGATGAAGCTGATGTGTGACAATAAAGACAAGGAAAAGATAATGGGACAAAACCCAACTGTGAGCAGGAAGCCTGGTGTGTGTGTGTGTGTGTGTGTGTGTGTGTGTGTGTGTGTGTGTGTG
>NW_026596085.1:12257157-12326100 GCF_907164565.1 Psammomys obesus
GTGTGTGTGTGTGTGTGTGTGTGTGTGTGTGTGTGTGTGTGTGTGTGTAATACAGCCCCAGAAAAGCAAAGAACACCACTGAGGACCAGTAACAGGGAATTAAGATACAGACTAAGTGTGGGAATGAAGAAGCGAGGAAAAGACGGAGTCTTTCTGAGGGGAGTCCTTTCTGAGGGTCCTGTCCTTCAGTGAGGGTGCCGGGGGAGGGGGTAGGCTTTTTGGAAGGACATCAGATCATCTCAGAAATTTTTCCTTGTCTTTGCACCAATAGTGACTTTGTAAAAGAAGTGTGGACCTGTATTTGTGTTCCAAGATATACCAAGTGACCCTGAAGGTCACCTGGACAGTATGCCCACCAGCTAAACCAGCTTCAGTGTCCATCGGAAGTTAAGTGGCTAGAGTCCCAGTGTGCATCTGTGCTGAGCACTGTGTGGGAGACTGAGAAAGCATAGGTGAAGGGTCTGGGAGGGATGGTGAGGAAGTGGGATGAGGGGTGGAGGAGGGAGGAAGAGGGATGAAGAAAACTGAAGACGAGACATGGGACAGGGTGTTAGGGAGGCTTGAACTTTGCTAGCTGCTAGTGGTATTTGCATTTTCCTTGTTTGCCTTTGGGCATCATGATTGCCTCTAACATGGCCTGTGGATTTCTGAAGGGGTCCTTCATAGTGAGAAAGAACCCCTGCCAACCTCCCCATGCAAGTGGTGACTGTCTATCTGGATATCCCAACCCAGGGCTCAGAAGACCCTCCACAGCCTGCTGTTCCCTCCTGTGAGGAAATCATCCCTCAGAAGGTGGCCTTTACAGGTCTTCTCATACTCAGGAGGAATAGTCAGTGCTTTTCAGAAAGGGCAGCACTTCTGTCGAGGTGGGCCTCCAAGAGGCACATGCAGGCGCCATGTGCCTCATCTAGAGCCTCCAGCTTCCCAGTCCAGAGGCCACAGGCAGACCCCCATCACCACCAAGAAGTGACAGGTGCTGGCATCGGCAATGGGTATTGACAAAGGCCTTCAAAGTCAGCTTGACTTGCCGATCAATAATGGCGCGGGGGAAATAATTAAAACTGTCAGATTTAGAAGGCAGTAAAAGCTCTTAGAGCCTTCAGCCAATTGTGGAGACCCGGGATTAGTGGTGGGGTCACAGACACTCCCGAGGCTCAGAGTGAGTTATTAAAGGCTTTCTTTGACACACACATGATGTAAAGGGTCAACTCAAAGGAAGGTTTCAGACAATGACTGTTGGAGTCCATTAACCTAGGCAGGCCTTGCATGGAAGTGCGGGCCAGGGTGAGGTCCTGAGACGCCATCTTCCAGGGAGAGACCAAACAGCTAGAAACCACTTAGCAGTCTCACACTGTGATGTTCTGCAGTCTCTCCGTGGGTCAAGTGACTGATGGCAGGCTTCAGCTAGAGCTGAGGGCCCCTAGATATGCAGCTGCCATAGAGCAGGCAGGGACAGGCCTGCTCTGTGGGAACATGGCTCAGGGAGCCCACAGGGAACCCCTATTGCCGCTTCCCAGAAACCTGGCAGCAGTGTATCCTTTACCTGGACAGTCTATGCAGAAAAATGGGAAAGTGTCCAGGGAACAGTATTCTTTCCCCCAGGATTTTCCAGTCTCCTTGGGCTACTTCTCTGTCCAAGCTTATGCCACTCTCTCACCTGCTTCTGCTGCAGACATCTTTGTCAGCACCTCTCTGTGAATTCAGTGTTCCTTGCTATTCTGCCACAGTACATTGGATTCCTTTCAACCTCTGGCCTCTGGACAGTAGAGACCCTGGGCCCTCCAGGACATACCATTGATGGATAATGCTATCCCCATACCCACTATTGCTATGTTCAATGGGTCTCCTTCCCCTGGGCCAAAAATGTCCCCTGATTATAGGGCACACAGCCATGATATAATGGTCACCTCCTGATAAGACAATTCCCTGGAGGAATTGGAAGCCCTGTGATGAGCATGTGCTGGGGGTTGGCTCTGGGCTGCAGGCATTTTTTTCAGCTGGCACTTAACCTCAAAGACATGGGAGGGCAGATTGGTTCCATGCGAACAGGTGCAAACAGACCACAGTAGGGTCTGACCTAGGCCTGTGGAGACTGCTGATGGAGCTCAGCACTGTGGCATTCTTTTGCTTATTACTTAGAGGGCAGGGGGACCCGTGAGTCCCCAGAGGCAGGAGTGGTTAGAAGCTGAGGAGTGGAGGAGAGTACTGCATCATATCAGACACAAGGTGCTCTGCTGCTAAAGGTTTTATCAATGTGGCACAAGCCTAGAGTCATCTGGGAAGAGGGAACCTCAATTAAGAATATACCTCCATTGGGTTGGCCTGCAGGCATATATCTCAGGCTCTTTCTTTATTAATGATGTTTTAGGAGGGTCCAGCCCACTATGAATGATGCCACCCCTGGGCAGGTAGTCTTGGGTTCTAGAAGAAAACCTGCTGAGCAAGCCATGAGGAATAAGCCAGTAAGCAGCATTTCTCCAGGGTTTCTGCTTCAATGGCTGCCTCCATGTTCCTGCCTTGAGTTCCTGCCCTGACTTCTATTAGTGACGGATTGTGATTATGATGTGTGACCCAAGTAAACCTTTTCCTTCTCTTGTTGCTTTTACTTGTGGGATCATAGCAACCAAAAGCAAACTAGGACAGGTGGGAAGCCAGAAGAGGCTCATCCATAAACACTTGATAAAGAGAGTCAGTGCATAGACCTGGTTGGTTCTTACAAGTTCAAGCTTGGTTCTGAATAGCCGCTATGGACTGAGGCCTGCAGCTGGGTGTCCAGTGACTGGAGACTACAGGTGTAATACATTCCACCCTCACAAACACCCTGGTAATACCCAGACATGAGCATCACTGGCCTCTCCTATGTGTCTGAACACAGCCTGTGGGCCTCCCAGGGGAACTACTAGAAACCTCCCTCACTGTCCTCTGTGCTTTGTGTAACCCCGTCTTCTCAGAGCCATTTGGAATGTTGACTTTCTGGAACTTTACGACACCCAACAGGAAACGGAGGACACATGACTTCAACAAGTGGAAACATGAAACTAGGGTACCAGCAAGTTAACAGATGTCATCTACTTTCAAGAGGAATGTCTTTACCTATGTTATTTGCAGTGACTTCTTACCTGCAGTTAGGGTGACAGCCATGGCAATGGTGGTGGCAATGATGCTGGTGATGGCGCCACTTTACGGTGGTGGTGAGTGATGATGCTCTGCTAAGGAATAACAATCTTAGTGTGTGGTAACAGATATCTTCTGGAAATACTCACACAACCTTCTCTGGCATCAGCTAGTCACTGTTATGACAGAATTTTCGATCTACCCAAGATACGTGTCTCAGCCAAATCCACACGGCCTGAAGTACAACCACCTGATTTGCTTCCTTCCTGGTGCTGGATTCTGCAGGTCTGTATTTTCAGAGCGAAGAAGAAGCTGTCCACTGGGACATACCCTCCGTTGTTACGCCACTGTCTCCCTGTTTTGTCCCAGGTGATACCTGTGAACTCGCGCACCTGGGATTTATTTTATAATGGAGAGCCAAGCGGGGCACAGTCACTGAGCAGCTGAGCAGTGGGAAGTGGGGGCCTGGCTGTGTAGGACATGATGGCCTCCTAGAGATGAGGCAGATGCTATGGGTCCTAGCCAGGGACAGAGTTGGGGGCAGGAGTTCCTGGGCTTGAACCCAGCAGCTAATCACAGACAAATGGTTGGAGGGCTTTCCAAATCAGACAGCATCCTGTTCTCAGGTACCCTGGACATGTAACCCAACACTATCCCATGTTTCCTGTCCAGCCCTCACTCTGGCCTTGTGCCTTTACATGCTGCCCTGCCTGCCCTCCCTGTCCCCAGTTTTTCTTGTGCCTGTCATAACTAGAGCCAGGGTTACCACGCTTTGGCTCTGTGATACTCTAGGGAGAGCAGGCAGCACAGCTGTGCACAGTGGAAGCTGGCACAGTTGATGAGAAGAGATGCCTATATGGACTTCATAACTGACCCCTGCTTTATCAACCAAGCCTTGGTTTCATTTCTTAAAAATGGGATTTTTTTTTTAAATGAAAAATTCAATTTACCCCAGACATAGTGGGGAAGGCAGAGTGCTCCAATGAAAGTACCAAGTGGGCAGGCACCTGCTGAGCTGGACTGCCATCTGACCCTGGACCGTATCCAGTGTCCCTATGACCTCCTGCTTTTTTGCACCCCTAGATAAGAGGCCTGGAACCTTGGAGCTTCTGGGTCTGCATGGGCTCACACTGACTTTGTCAGCTGTCAAACAAAGTACAGACACTTTAGCTTGCTAGGGTTCGTGTCTTAGACGGGAGGGATTAAGCCTGCATGAGGCTGCTCTAGCTACAGGACTCTTAACACCTTCTCAAACCAGGGAACTCAGTGCAGATGAGCTGGAGGAAACATCATATTCACTGGCTTAGCTTCTGCCTTCCCCCATGTGACACTGAACTCCATTTTATCATCATTCTCTTTTTTCCATTTATTTGTTTGTTTGATCACTTTACAGCCTGATCCCAGCCCTCTCCCTCCTCTCCTCTCAGTCCTACCTTTATGCCCTCTTCTCCCGTCCCCCCTCTTCTTCTCAAAGAAGGGGAGGCCCCCAAGGGCTACCAACCCACCCTGACACCTCAGATCACAGCAGAACTAAGCGCAAGCTCTCCCACTGAGGCCAGACAAGGCAGCCCAGCTAGGGAAAAGGGATCCAAAGGCAGGCAACATACTCGGAGACAGCCTTTACTTCCATTGTTAGGGGACCCACATGATGACCAGGCTGTACATCTGCTACAGATGTGTAGGAGGTCTAGGACCAACCTGTGCATGCTCTTTGGTTGGTGGCTCAGTTTCTGTGATCCCCCATGGGCCCAGGTTAGTTTACTCTGTAGGTCTGCTTGTGTTGTACTTGTCCCCTCCAGTTCCATCTATCCCTCCTCCCACTCTTCCACAAAACTCCCTAAGCTCTGTTCATTGTTTGGCTGTGGGTCTCTGCATTTGTTTCCATCAATGGATGAAGCCTCTCAGAAGACAGCTATGCTAGGCTCCTGTCTGCAAGCATGGCAGAATATCATTAGTACTGTCAAGGGTTGGTGCTTCCTCATGGGGTGAGTATCAAATTGGGCCAGTCATTGCTTTGCAGTTCCCTCAATCTCTGCTCCATCTTTTCCCCTATACTTCTTATAGGCAAGACAAATTCTAAGTTGGACGTTTTATGGGTGGGTTGGTGTCCCACTCCCTTCAGTGGAAGTCCCATTTGGCTATAGGAGGTAGCAACTTCAGGCTCCATATCCCTCATATCTAGCAGTCTCAGCTAGGACCCCACCCCAGGAGCTTCCCATGTCCCAGAGATGCCCTCTGCTGATTGCCGTTTTCTATCCCATTCCTCGCCCTACCACTCAACTCTCCCCACACCTGATCCCCACCGTTACCCTCCCCACCTTCTCTCCCACATCACTTCATCGACCTACTTCTGATGTTTATTTCAGTTCTCCTTCTGAGTGAGAATCAAGCATCCTCCCTTGGGCCTTGGCTTCTGTGGGTCTGTGGTTTGTAGCATGGTCATCCTGCACATTAGGGCTAATGTCCACTTATAAGTGATTTCATAGTATGCCTGTTTTTCTGGGTCTGGGTTACTTCACTCAGCATGATCTTTTCGGTTCCCTCCATTTGCCTGAAAATTGCATGATGTCTTTGTTTTTAATAGCTGAGTAGTAGTTCATTATGTAAATGTGCCACATTTTCTCTATTCATTCTTTGGTTGAGGGGCATCTGAGTTGTTTTCAGTTTCTGTCTATTACAAATAAAGCTGCTATGAACATAGTTGAGCAAGTGTCCTTATCGTATGGTGAAGCATCTTTGGGGTATATGCTCAGGAGTGCTTTGGCTGGGTCTTGAGGTATAACTATTCCCAACTTTCCAAGAAACCTCCATATTGATTTCCACAATGATTGCACAAGTTTGCACTTCTACCAGCAATGGAAGAGTGTTCCCCCTCCTCCACATCCTCACCAGCATGTGCTATCACTTGAGTTTTGGGTCTTAGCCATTCTTATGGGTGTAAGATGGAATCTCAGAGTCATTTTTATTTGTATTTCCCTGATGACTAAAGGCATTGAACATTTCTTCAAGCGCTTCTAGGCCATTAGAGACTTTTCTGTTGAGAATTCTCTGTTTAGCTCTGTACCCTATTTTTAATTGGGTTATTTGATTTGTTGGTTTCTGATTTCTTGAATTCTTTATATATTCTGGATATTAGCCCTCTGTTGGATATAGGTTGGTGAAGAATTTTTCCTATTCTGTAGGTTGCCATTTTGTACTATTGACAGTGTCCTTTACCTTTTGTAAGCTTTTCAGTTTCATGAGGTCCCACTTATTAATTGTTGATCTTAGTGCCTGAGCTGTTGGTGTTCTGTTTGGAAAGTTGTCTTCTGTACCAATGCATTAAAGGCTATTTCCCACTTTCTCATCTATTCAACTTAGTGCATCCAGTTTTATGTTAAGGTTGTTAGTCCACTTGGATTTGTGCAGGGTAATAAATTTGTATCTGTTTGCATTATTCTACATGCAGACATCCAGTTAGACCAGCACCATTTGTTGAAGATGCTTTCTTTTATCCATGGTATGGTTTTGGCTTCTTTGTCAAAAATCAGGTGCCTATAGGCATGTGGTTTATTTCTGGGTCTTCAATTTGATTCCATTGAGCAACCTGTCTGTTTTTATGCCAGTACCGTGCAGTTTTTTTATTACTATTGCTCTGTAGTACAGCTGTAAATCAGGGGTGGTTTATCACCATTCTTAAGCTACACCAGGGCAAGGACATGCTCTTGGGACATGCGTGTGGTTTGAGCATGGGCCACAGGGATTAAGCATGCCTGACATCCTGAGGTTGCAACTGCTCTAGCTTCTGCTTCCTTCACCTACAAGATGGGGCCTGAAATGCTGTGCGTGTCCACCCATGTCAGTGTCTACAGAGGACAAACCAACGGCAGAGGCCATCATGTTATGGAATAGCAAAGTGCTGTTTCAGGAGCAATGAATACCACGGCAGAGCGGAACACCGATGGCCACCTCCCCGCTGACCTTGTGTTTTTCTCCAGAGCACGAAAAGGAGGCACCGCACTAGGTCTACACAAGTGATCTGAACTCTGACCCTATCCTGTCCCCTTCTGAGCTCACTTCAGCAGGAGACTCCCCAAACCTTGCTGAGTAAGCGTCCACCAGAGATGGAGTCCCAGAACAGAGCACGGGTGTGGGCCCTGGAGACTCAGACAGGGGTGGGAGGTCATGCTCACAGAGGTGTACAGCATACAGCCAGGAGACCAAGGGAAGTGGAGGAAGAGAGCAAAAGGTCAGAGTTCAGAACAGGCTGAAGATTACAGCACCATGAGATGTCAACAGCCAACACCCACTCAAACACACACGCACACCCACACACTCACACACACATACATATACACATTCACACAGTACCCATTCACAGCCACATTCACACACACACACACACACACACACACACACACACACACAATTCACACACACACATTCACAGACACATTCACACACACACTGCTTCCCTAGACAGAAGAATAGCATAAAGCTACATGTGGTGCTGTGTGACTCTGTGCTTTCATTGTACACCTAGTTTTTAGTCTCTTTACCACCTTCACTTAGCAAAGCCACAGTCCTAGCCACATTTCTCAGGTCTCAACTTCACACAGCCTCATAGCTTCTGGGGCTCCAGCCACCCCTCTCTGGGTTGAAAAATCTCTGTGGCACTCACTATACTGACCTTGCGCCCAGGCCCATGATATCACCAGTATGTCCTTATCCTCACTTGCTCTTTTTTCACGGGGGTGGATGGTCAGGATGGGAAGCCTGGGCCCATGTTTGGTTACTTTTAGCACAAACATTTGCAAATAGCTTTTCCAGAAGCAGTCACGGGGCAAACTGCAGCCCTAATACACTCTTCTTTCTTGCCTCTCTCGGAACTTGTTTCTTATTAACACAATTTGCATTTTCTGGCTACCTGTACCTGTAGATTTGCATGTGCATTTTTGGCCATTAGGGGATTCTTTTAAAGTTTCTGTCCATATGCCTTGCTAGCACTCTTTAAGATTATTTTTCTAAAAAAAAATAAAAATAAAAAAATAACAGGTTGAAAAGCACTAGCATAGTGCAACAGCTACAGCTTTAAACACTCCCCTAAAGCATCCGTCCTGGGAACAGGGGCCTGGCCGTTTGGCTAGACGTTTGTTCAAAGGGACTGACTGTTTCCTGTCAGGATTTTTCATAGTTTCCTAGTTGCCAACGTTGGCTGTCAACACTTGTCTAAACCATTGTTATACCTAATCTGCAGCTTCCTTTGCAGATTTTGTTCTGTAATTATCTCACAGTTGATGTCTGGTGTGCACACTGGCTTACCTGGTGATTGATTACGAGCACGGCCTGCACCCATACACCCACCACATTTGCCTGGGCTTCCTCTCGGTTTTCCCCAACGCCGATCTCTGGCCTCTGCTTGGATCGTTCCCTCCCTTCTTCTGCCTTAGTCTAATCACATCTCTCAAAGCTCTCAGGCAAAAGCTGTTTGGATCTTCACAGGTATGCATTGTGTCACATGAATGTAAGACACTCTTAGCCAAATTAAATGGAAATGTATTGGAATTTTGGGAGGGGATGAGTTTATGCTTCAGTTTCCAGAGAACGGACATTTCCTGTTTTCATCCTTTACCTCCCCACCCAAATGCCAGCTGATGCTTGGTGAACAGTTCTGGTTTCCTTTTCTTTCTTCAGGAAGGTTTGAGGATTCTTCCCTGAGCTGCACGCTGTCCATTCTTTCGACCTCTTCTTTGTAAGTGCTTAATTCTAGGGCTGGTTACTTGGTCAGTTGACACTGCCTGTCAGACATGCAGATGGTGGCCAGGAGGATTTCCAGTCTCTAGTCAGACACAGGAAACTGATAGTGGCAGCCTTGAGTTAGGGTCAGCTGTGGGCAGGCACCGAGGAGGGAGAAGATGCTGTGAAGGAGGAGCGAGAAGATGCTGTGAAGGGTACGGAAAAGACTCTGGGGACAGAGCTCATCTGCATTCATGCAGGAATGGAGAAATCAGCCACAAAGGAGACTGTAAATGGAATCAAGGTTTCAGCTAGTTGCTCAGAAAGACTAAGGAGCAAAATGTTTCCTGCCCCACGGGTGGGCTGTAGACACATCTCCCTTCTATCATCTGCCCACCTGCTCTTAGTGTGGCAGGAAATGTGCTGTCCGGTGCAGGAGCACCTGTGGTATGAGCCTAGAGCCACATCTTCCAGGGAGGCATCCAACACCCCTTTCTAGGAACGAAAGACTAGCCAACTGGGAGGCCAATCTTCTGCCTTTGTAGACAGGCAGTTCAGAGAGTCGGAGCAAATGAGGTTCCAGGAACCGGGCCCATACCCGTTCTGCCCCGCTCACTGCTGAGCAGCTGTCAGCTCGATTGACAATTAAGCTGTGCATCTGCCGAATGAAAGATAAATTCCAGCATTACCGAGGTTTTCCATTTCACTTAACTAAAGCTGAGAACGAAGGGGGGACAATTAAATGGAACCTGAGGCAACCCAAAATATTATCCATCAAAAACATCCCATCCCATCCTCCCGTCACATTCATCAAAGTGTCAGTTATTCCAAATGCGGTTTTATCTTATTAATGCTGATTTCTTTCACCGGAAGACTAGTGATTTACCTTTCAGGGGCTATAAGGGAGTTGGGGGCAGGGGAGGACTGCAGAGCATTTTAATTCCCTGGGTTCCTTACTTACCACCACCCTGCTGACATGCAGCTGCTGATTTCCCAAGGTCTCCTTTTGGGATCCCTTTCTTGGATGAACAGATGATAGTTGCTGTGAGGCACTGCAGTGCTCACTCCATCTATCTTGTCTTGTCCATTCGAGTCTATGTGCGGGGACGACAGGATGGGCTCCTTGCACAGTACGTGACAAAACGATCCCTAAATAGTGTACACAGAGTCATATCACCCCACCTTCCCTCTCCCAAAACCAAGTTCTCCTTAGGATGCACAGGACACCAAAGGGCTGGCAGGAGACATGCTTAGAAATGATTTAAGAGTCAGAAATCAAGAGCGCCTTTGGCAGGAAGGCATAACGCACAAGCAGTCAGCAGATCCTGCGAAATATGGTCGATAAAAGACAGATAATGGATGGACAGAGAGAGATGAGATACATGCTGGAGTCCAATATACTGCAGGATGTGGGGGTGGTGGCGGGGGTGGGGGTGACTGTGGTACCTGGGTGTTACCAAAGAGACGCTGCCAGAACACTGCTCTTGTCAGCATTAGCACAAGGACATCACTGGGTAGGTATCAGCTTACGCCTTCCCCACCTGATGTGCTTATGCTTAACTTAGCCCATGATCTCAGACTAGAAGTCTCCTGAAGTTAGCAGCACATAGATCTCTGGTGACCTCAAGGGGCAGCTGCTCCCTCCTGCCTTGGGTTAAAAAGGGCAGAGATCAAGTCGTGTAGGCTGCGAGATCCCTCCTAGGCATGAACTACGCAGGCCACAGCTGTTCAAGACCTCCGGGCAGGGTACAGAGAGATAGAGCAGGCTGAACAGTGATGTGTGGAGCAGCTTCATCAAAGGGGTGAGTGGCCAAGCAAAGGGGGAGAGTAAGGAAGCATAGGAGGAGCTATGAGCAGTCAGAGGGGCATCACCAAGGACAGAGCCAAACTCATCACCAGAGAAGCTGCAGAGCTAGGTGGGATTCATTTAAGAAAACTGACAGCTGGGATTTTGTACTGGAGGGGAGGTACTTTCAGTAATTAGTTGCCCTTTTTTAATTGTTATAAATTACAGAAACAGTCGGTGTTGTTAGCAGACACTCGGCACCAGACACATTCCCTATGATGTTCAGGTTTCTGTCTGCTAAATGCCTGAAACAAATAAAACCAGATGATAAGCCATGGGGAAAGTGCTCATCCCTACTACCTATAAATATCAAGAGTCTGGAGAGGCAGTTCAGCTGTGAAGTGTGTGCACACTACTCCAGAGGTTTCCAACACAATGCCAGGCAGTTCTCAACCACCAGCTTCAGCCTTCTTCTGGGCTCTGCAGGCAATGCCCACACACCACACACACACACACACACACAATTTAAACATAAAAACTAAAATATTAGAAACTTTCAAATCACTCATATCTGTTTCTATGATGATATTTGAGAAAAGGGTTGTTGACAGAAATGATAGTGACACTTCCATATCTTGCACTATGAAGACGCATTGCATGACCCATTGGAGAGGAATGCGTGTCAATCCTATGAATAGTGGACCTTGTGTGTACAGTTCATGGCTTGTTTATTCTGAGTCTCTCCTGCTCACCCCAAGTGTTCCTGGAAGGGTACAGGGTTGACACAGGCACACACTAACTATACTCAATGTTCTGAGAAGTGCCTAAGTTCAGACATCCCAACAATGAAGGAGAAACACAAGAGATGGAAACAGAAAACCTCAGCACTACAGTTTACCTCCTGAGGAGAGGGTTGAGAGTGGGCTCTGGCCCTACTCTCTTCCTCTGGAGATGAGCTGCATGCCCAGACTATCAGTGTTAACTTCAGATTACAGACTCTGAATAAAGCATGGCTAGATGTTCAGGTCCAGCCTTTGCTCCTTGGCATTTGTGGTGACAGGAATTGTGTTTTCTGGTATCCCTGGGCCAGAACTGCAGCCCCAGCTGCTCTCTCACCGTGTCCAGCCGATTCCCAACTCAGAAAGAAACCTGGCAATGTCTGCCTTCCACCTTCGCCCTGTCCCCTCCTCCTGGGTAACAGAGCACCAAAGAACAGGTGCCCTCCACCAATACAGTCCTTCATCTTTCTTCATAGCTAAGTCTGGCCTGAGAGAGTAGAGGCCTGAATCACAATGTGGGGGACTAATGGGGATGGTGTAAATGTTCTTAAAATGAGGGTAGCATCCTTCTGTCTGTTGTTACATTTTCTCATTACTGACCTAGAATAGAGATGGGGGTTGCTGGAACCAGCAGGCATCTTGAATTATGAAAAACTGTGCTATCTAAAAGGCTATCTGAAAACAATGTAATGACAGAGAGCCAAGGAACTGGTGACCCAGTATCACAATAGAAGTGCAAACCAAGCCTGTGATTCATAATTATATTGAGTTTTTCATTATTTACTGCGCTTTTCAAAAGTGTCCTTTCTCTCTTGTGATACCAACTCTATTCTCTTATCTTGGGTTCTCATCTCAACAGCCCAAAGAATGAATTAACAGATCCTGAGTAAGCCAGAGAGGAGGAGAATTTATTTACATGGGAATGACTATTCAAGTGAAAAGGTGGATCTCTGAAACTCCTAGCAGCAGGGTCTATGCTTCTTAAGTTTTTGTCACCTTGACACAGATGAGGGCCACCTGTGAAGAGAGACACTTATTTGAGAGTATGGCTTCATGAGACCTGTAGAATAGCTTGTGGACAGTCCTATGGGACATTTTTTTGAGTAATGTTTGATATGGGACGACCTACCTCTAGGTAGTACTACACTGGGCAGTTAATCCTTGAATGTATAAGACAAGTATATAGATAATAGTCTGGGAAGCAAGCCGATAAGGAACATTCTTTGATGATCTCTGCTTCCCTTCCTGCCTTCAGGTTCCTGCCCTGAGCTCTGGCCTTGACTTTCCTCCATGATGGGCTACTAACTATAAGCCAAATAAACTCTTTCTTCTCCAAGTTGCTTTTTCTCATGGTGTTCTATCAATACAATAGAAACAAAACTAGGACAGAAATTGGTACCAGAAGTAGGGTATCGCTATGACAAACAAGAGCATGTTGCTTTGGAGAGGATTGTTTAAGTGGTTGGAACTTTGGTCTGGACCATCTGTAGAGTGTTCAGAGCTTAAAGAGCTGTTGTGGAAACTTGTAAAGTAATACCGAGTGCAGATAATGGTGGCCTGGCTTGTGATGTTCGGAAGTGTGAGAGTCCCTCAAATACTCTATCAGGGCCATTTGTGTATATTTTGTATTTAACAAATCTGTAGTTGCTGGTCAGGTGACGTGGAAGAATCAACTGTGAACAAGAATAACTGAGATCAAAGTCCTTTGGTAAGTACCTTCTCAGGGTCAGCACGCAAACTGGGATGGAGTCTGCATCTTACGCTGGCAACTGAATTTGTAAATGTGTAAGAGTCTCCCACATGTTGCTGATTTAGGCAGGATGAAAGCTACAGGATTTAAGGAGCTGTGGAGAGCAGCTGAGGCCTGGCACTGTGAGAGAACAGGAAAAACTATTTGTGAAGGTGCAGCTTCAGTTGCAGTGGAGACCCCAGGGAATTGGAGATCCCAAGACAGTCAGATGACCACTAAGAACAATGACAGCTGTGGAGTGGTGTCATCTCTAGCCAACAAGAAAAAGCTGTGTGTGCTGCAGATTGCTAAGACAGAGAAGGGGGCGCTACCCAGATCCTTTGGAGCCCAGAGGGATGTGAAGGATTCCATGCATTGAGCAACAAACTTCCTACACTGTTGAATTTTGATTTTTATTTGATTATAACCATGCCTGGGTTCTTCCTTCTTAGAATAATTTTAAAAAAATGTGAAACTTGTTTTTATTTTACAGGAGTCCACAGTTGAGAGACTTTGGAGTTCTAGGCAGACTTTGGCTTATCAGAGAGACTTTAGGTATTTTAAAGAGACTGAACTTTTAAAGACTGGGACTTTGAGAAGTTGGGAAAGTGTTTTATATTGTGATATTAACATGAGAACTTGGGAACAAACAAGAAAAAATTCTTGCATTTAACAATAATGTGTCTGTGTCAAGTTGATAAAGGTTGATTGTGATTGTGTTATCAACTTGACATGGGCAAGTCTCATCTGAGAAGAAAGAACCTCAATTGAGGAAACACCACCATAATGTTGGCCTTTGGGCAAGACTTTCTGACATTTTCATGATTGACAGTTGGGGACTGGGGGAAGGGTGCTCGGGTCACTGTGAGTGATGAAACCCCTGGGTTGTGTTAAAAAAAAAAAAGCAGGATGAGCAAGCAATGAAGAGTAATCTAGTAAGCAGCACGCCTCCATTGCTGCCTTCAGGCTCCTCTTCTGATATTTTGCATTCCTGCTTTGACTTTCCTCCCTGACGAACTGTAACCTATAAGGCAAAAAAAAAAAAAAAAAAAAAAAAGAAAAAAAGAAAGAAAATCCTTGCTTCTTCAAGGAGCTTTGGATCATATTGTTTTCATCACAGCAATAGAAGGCAAACTAAGTCAGATGCCAACTAAAGAGCGAGCAGCTGAAAGTGCCCTGGCTGAGAACCCTTCAGAAGCCTCAAGATGTCAACTCATGGGTCCTGGCAATTGTTACAGTGCTGAGCTCTGGGGTGTGAAGTCAGAGCTTGGGACACTGACAGAGAGCAGGGCTTTAAAGGATAAATGTAGGCAGCAGCTCTGAAAGCAAAGGCGGGAGGTTTGTCCCCAAGGCAGTAATGAGTTTTCTGCCTCTGCCGGCTCTCCAGTGGGTCAGTGCCTGGCATGTGTTGGAGGTAGGAATGGTTGGTTCCTGACAGCAGGAATGAGCTCTCTGCGGGAGTCTGAAGCAGTGTTTTTTCAGAGCAGGAGCAGGAGCCCCTAGAGCAAAAGTAGGTTCCTCCGTCTGTAGCAGGATCTTAGAGCAGGAGCGGTAAGAGTCTAAGCAAGAGTCTGCACACAGGGCAGGAGTGGTGGATCTCTGAGGCAGAAGCAGTGGGGAGGACAGGGCAGGCTGGGAATTGTGGGCAAAGGGACCTCACCTGGTGGTTGGTCCCTCAAGGCCTCAGGCCTCTGGGAATGCAGGTAGGAGAATACTCCTCCGTTGCTGGTGGTAGTGCAAATTTGTGCAAACACTGTAAAAATCAATAGAGAGGTTTCTCAGAAAACTGGGAATAGATCTACCTCAAGACCCAGCTATACCACTCCTGGTATATACCAAAAGGCACTTCACCATACAAGGACACTTGATCAACTATCTTCAAACCATCTCTATTCATAATAGCCAGGAACTGGAAACAACCTAGATGTTTCTCAACTGAAGAATGAATAGAGAAAATGTGGCACATTTACATAATGAAATACTATTCAGTTATTAAAAACAAAGACATCATGCAATTTTCAGGCAGATGGAGGGAACTAGAAAAGATCATGCTGAGTATGGTAACCCAGACCCAGAAAAACAGGCATAGAATGTACTCACTTGTAAGTGGACGTTAGCCCTAGTATACAAGATAACCATGCTACAGTCCACAGACCCAAAGAAGCCAAGGAAGGCCCAAGGGAGGATGCTTGAATCTCACTTAGAAGAAGAAATAAAATAGACATCAGAAGTAGGTTGATGGAGGGGGGAGCTATGTGGGAGAGAAGATGGGAAGGGTAACAGGGATGGGGATCAGGCGTCAGGTGTCTGGAGGGGGATTAGGGGTGAGGGTCAGGAGCATCTCTGGGACAGGGGAGGCTCCTGTAAACCCTATATAGACTTCTAGCAGTGAGGGATATGAAGCCTGAAGTTTCCACCTCCTGCAGTCAGGTGAAACTTCTAGTGGAGGTAGGGGTTCACCAACCCACCCATAAAACCTTCCACCCAAACTGTCTTGCCTACAAGAAGTGTAGGGATAAAGATGGAACAGAGATTGAGGAAATGGCAAACCAATAACTGATCCAACTTGAAACCCACCTCATGCGAGAGAGCCCCTGACACTATGAAGGATACTCTGCTATGCTTGTAGACAAGAGCCTAGCATAACCATCTTCTGAGAGGCTTCATCCAGCAGCTGGATGGAAACAGATGCAGACAAACAACAGACAGAGCTCAGGGAGTTATGTGGAAGAGGGGGAGGAAGGATTGAGGAGCAGGAAGGGTCAAGGACACTACAAGAAGACCTATAGAGTCAACAAAGCTGGGCCCATTGGGGCTCACAGAGACTGAGCCACCAACCAGAGAGCATGCATGGGCTGCACCTGGACCCCCCTACACATATGTCACAGAGGTGCCTCATGCTCGTCATATGGGTCCCCTAACAGTGAAAGGTGAAGGAAAATCCTGGTCACTTCTTTGTCCCCTCCTGGTTCTAATTGCAACTAGGCAAAAGAGGCTTGTTGCATCCATGGATTTGGCTGTTGCCTGGGAACTTCTAGAATGTAGCAGGGTCTGTCCCGCTGCTATGGCCGGATCAGATATTGCTGCCCACACCCTAACAAAACCAGCTATTTCTAACTGACAGGGATTCTCTCTTGGATCCTCATCATCTGCCACGCTGATGTCCACCTGACAAAATGTGTGGTGCCCCTGTATATTTTTTTATATGTAAGGAGACCATTGGAGTCCAAGTATTTCCACCTTTTATTCAATGTGACTTTGGAAATACATCCAGACTGTGAGCGGGGCTTTTCCTTTATCCTCAGACTATGCTGGCTGGACCTATCTCACGCTGTTAGGCACAGGGCTTGTCCAGTAGCCTATAGCATAGAAAGCTATGCTTCCTTCCCCTGCCTTTCTTTCAGGACCATTCCTTTGGTATGTGACCAACACCATATCCGAGTGTAAGACTACAAAAGGCTCCCCACATCACAGGGGACCTTACTGGTGTGCTTTGACTTCCTGGGCTGTGGAAGATGTAGCTGCCTCTGGCCAGGCCCTGCTGTGGCGATCTGTTGAAGGTTTTCACAGGATAAAGGCTGCGGCCCTGTGATGTTGCCTGCAATGGTAGACCATGGGTTCTGTCTCCAGCTCTGAAAAAAGAAAAAAAAAAAAAACAATATCTTAAATGGAGTGCTTTCTAATCTTATGTCAACTTGACACAAGCTGGAGTCACTGGGGGAAAAGGAAACAACAATGGAGAAATGTCTTCACTGGACTGGCCTCTGGAAAAGCCTGGGGGGGGGGGCATTTTCTTGATTAATGATTGATGTGGCGAGGCCAGCACGTTGTGTGTGGTGTCACCCATGAACAGGTGGCCATGGGAAGCAAACTAGCAAGCAGCACCTGTTCATGGAACCTGCTCCAGTGCCTGCCTTGATTTTCTGTCTCAGCCTCTCTCAAATGGTAAGTTTATAACCTGCAAGCCACACAAACCCTTCCCCTCCAGGTTGCTTTTCGTCATGGTGTTTTCTCACAGTAATAGAAATGACTATAACAAAGGGTAAAAACACTTGCTGTTCCAGCCTTGACAACGTGGGTTTGATCCCCAGGACTCACTGTGAAAGAAGAGAACTCCTGGAAATTGTTCTCTGGCCTCTGCACAGGCACCACTGTATGTGTCGGATCCCCTGGGGGTGGGGCTACAGGCGGTTGTGAGCCATCCTAGGTAAGTTCTGAGACCTGTACCCAGGTCCTCTGCAAGAGCAGCAGGTACTCTTAACCACTGAGCTATCTTCTCAACTCTATCACCTGAATTTTTATTCTCTGACTGGATTTTTTTTTTTTTTTTGGACTTACAAGGTGTTGTTGGCTCTTTCTCTCTCTCTTCTGTGAAAAGTCTGCTCACACCTTTGTACAGGGGTTTGGGTAGTGATGTCATTTCCTTGGAAGGTTTTTTTATATAGTCTGACTGTCACACGTTGCCAGCTCACACAGCTCCATCTCCCTCGGGCCATGGTTGACTGTTATTGTCTATGGGGCTTCTTATTTTGTTGAAATTCAAAGTTTCGTGCTGTTGAATGAATCAAATTTTGGAGGCAGCTTTCCTGGGTCTTTTTGACATGCCTTTAGCTAACTCAGGTCATAAAGATAGAGTCTCTTATTTCCTCCTGAGTATTTTAACATTTTACTTTTTAAACCTAGCCATCCACCCACTTGAAACTCTGCTTTGTATTGATATAAGCTGAAGCTAGATTTTGTATTTTTTTTTCCATGTGAAAAACCTAGTGGCCCTGATACTATTTCCAGTTCTGTGGCCATTCCTCCCTCTTCTGCAGAGTGTCCCTTCCCAAGACCATGTGGCCACAGAATCCTCATGGATCTGGGTGGAGTCGCCTGTCCTGAATGCCAGTTCCCCATGCATCTTTCTCTCTTAACTTTGCCAGTGTGCACCGAGGTTTGCCCAGGGAATTGAACATGTATCCATCTCTGTGCTTTGCCCACTGATTTTTGGGCTTGTTTTGGGGGGGAGGGAAGAGAGACAGGGTTTCTCTGTGTAGCTCTGGCCGCTTTTGAACTCACTCTGCTGACCAGGCTGGCCTCGAACTCACAGAGATTGGACTGCCTCTGTTTCCATGTATTGGGATTTTAAGTAAAATATTCACAGCTCTGAATTGGTTCTTTGTCTCTGTCCCCTTTCCCTTCCTTGGGGGCTGAGGCTTCGTTTCAAAGCTCCTAATGCCCCGAGCAGCAGCTTATCAGTTCATCTATAAAGTTTATCAGACTGACTCTGTTCAGAGAACCACCCAGCATTATGCTGCCCCACGCCCACCCCAGTTCATTTTCTTGCTTTCTTCTCCTTGATCCATGCTGCACTGTCAGAATTTTCCACTGGTTTGTCTTGAGTTCACCACTGTAAAGCACACTCAGGGGCCAATCTGTCCAGCAACACAGGACAAGAAACCACACTACCGAATGCAAATCACGCCACACCCAGGGCATGGTGGCTTGTCCACAAGACAACTAACTTTTATGATTCCAATAGCAAATTTCACACCTGGAGGTGGGGTGCAGTTATGATGAACCCCACATAAGCCTGTGGCTAGCTTGCTATAGTCACGAAGGAATAAGCCCATTGGCTCGTGGGAGACAGGAAGACAAGGGGCCACATAAGTAAAAGCAGCCACTGGAGTATTGCAACTGGACTCACACAAGGTGGCAGTGTGCTCGTCTGTGTGTGGCCCATCACCTGAGGCTCCCCTCAAAACGGATGGTTTTAGCATTGGAAGGTGTTGCAGGAGCAGTGGAACCTCACCAGCTGCAAGAGACTTCACATTGACAAATAGGACTATGGATGCTTCTAGAGAAAAAAAAAAAAAAAAGTGCCCAGTAATATCCGGGGAATTCCCATTTCCTGAAGCCTGGCTGCTGGGGTAGAGTCATCTGCTTCCTGTTGTGTTCTGCACACATCTGCCTAGTCTCAGCCTGGAGTCACGCTGCCCCTGTTTCTAGGGCTTCAAAGTCCGGCACCGGCCATCGTGGTAAATCTTGGTGTTGGTCACTGGAAGAAGTCACCGGTCTGAGGAGTAAGAGGGCGGGAAACCTCTCTGTCCCGGCTCTCGGCCAGCCGCACATCTGTCGCCTGGATGGATGGGTTGTGTGTCCCGTCTCACCGCCTCTGATCTATGAGCTGAGAATGGAGTGGAGGGATGTGAACCACGCCCACCTTTGTGGATCAGTGGAGCACGGGGAGGGCCAACCTGGGCTCCTGTGTGTCCCCTACCGTGTGGCTGAGCAGACAAGGCATGCAGCGCCAAGATCATAGACACTGTGGGGTGGGAAGGAGTCTGAGTCGTAGACACAGGGAAGCCCGGGCTCAGAGTAGAGAGGAGGCTTCCACAGGCTGTCACAGTTTATACTCCTGCAGGGAAAGAAACTCTGAGAGAGGGACTTTTGAAGGACTGAGCCCCAGCTCTGTCTCTTCCTGGCACCAACTGCGGAGCAAGGGACTTACCTCAGGAACCTGGCTTCAGATCCACAAGCAAGAGACAGTTATATGACCCCCACATGGAGCCACTAAGTTAGGACCTAATGGCTTTTCAACTTTTCCTCAGGCCCTTGCTGTCCTCCGCTGTCATCAGGCATGAGCACATGCAGGAGTGTGGATGGGGAGGGAAGGGTTCTGGCTACCAGGGGTCCCCATTCCTGTTCCCACCAAGCTCCTGGGGGAGCACCATGGCCTGCCTTGCTTAGGAACTTTCTGGAGAGGCCTGAAATAGGACGAGCTGGGAACAGAGGCATCTCTCTGGAAATTCTCTTGTTGGCTTCCTGTCTTCCCGGGATGCAGTATTGTAGCCTACCACGTCAAGAGTCTCCAGCCTCCTTCCCAGCAGGCCCTGCTTCTAACTCTCAGAGCTGTGTACTTTTTTCCAATTGTCTTAATTATTTTGCTAATTAGAAAAGCCTCTTTTTGTTCAATTGGCATTTAGGAGGCTCCCTGGAGAGCTGGCAAGTGTACTCAGAACTTGGGGCTGCTACACCAAGAGGCAGCAGTCATAGAATGCAGGGCCCCACTGGAGTTCAGCCAGCAGGCTCTTGCCGTAGCACCCTGAATTGCTTTCTTTTTTCCTTTTTTAATGTATAAGAGGGAAATTTTGCCCAAGCTTTGGTCACATGTACTTTCCTCTCTGCTCACAAAAAGACAGAGGGAACTTGACAGGGTCAGCTCCTCTCTTTTCTAATCATGGAAAATTGACCTTTTGAGGGGAACAAAACTTGAATTTCCCAAAGACAGTCTGCCAGCGTTGGCACAAGGGTGAGGTGACCGTCTTACTGAGCCCTTCCGGTTAGGTTCTGTCTTGTGAAAATGGCCCGACTCTGGCTAATTAGATCAATACAAAGCAAGCTGTTTTACAATTTCTATCAAAATCTGGTTCTGGCAATCAGATAGAACACAGACATATCAGGCATGGCTGTCCTGGGATGCACTGGCCTCCATATGCTGCAGATGAGATGTTTTTATAGGAAGACTGTGAGAAGTAATTGTGGGCAGCTTAGCCACTAGACAACTTCCCAGAAAAAAAAAATGGTCAGAGAAAGGTCTGAAATGTCAGTTGAGAGCTTGTCTTGCACCCCAGGTGACATGACTAGAGCTCCCAGGAGACACAGATGAGGGGGCTGGGGTCTAGCACTGTGGTCAGCTTGGGCAGATTTTTTGTTTACCAGAAAGCAGGGAGTGATGGCCCCAGTGGAGTAGAGGGTGGAATTTCCAGTGGTGTTGCTGGAGGCATTGGGGGCCTGAGGTGCTGTCTTCCAGAGGGCACCAACAGCATTGGTTCTTCCTAGAGTGCACTGGGGCTCAGATGGAGAGTTTGGAAATGGAGGCCTGAGGACACAGGATGACCAGCCCTGCAGTCTTGGAAACCTGACATAGACTATTGTGAGCATGTCATCCCCTGCCCCAGGGATGCAGCAAGGCAGCTTCCAACAGCATCCCTGGAGTGGGAGCTCATGCAAGGCTCCACCTTCCTGCCCTGCCCACCAAGGTGGTTCACACATGGCTTGTAGAGTCTTGCCTGTCTGGGTGGCTCCTGGCACTTGCTGAGCCATTGATCAGCTGTATGTTCACAGTATGTATATTCTAGGTTCAAAGTGTGCCTGTGCCCAACCATGCTGACCATCAAGGCCCTTTCAGTGCCAGGCTCTGTACATCTTGGAAGCACTGGCAGGGCAGGTGTCTCCTTATTAAGGAGGCTGGGAGTGGACACTGCACAGTCTTGAGGTCCAGTCCCCTGCTGCAGCTTCCCGTGCAAACTGAGGACCTCTCTGATAGAACTCTCTAGGAGTAAATTACATCACCTGCACCTGAAAAAACATCCCTAGAAAAAGCAGGACTCCGGTGAACATCATCAAAAAGGTTCATTAGTGACCCAGGGGCTGGAGTCACGTGATGGGCAGACCTGGTCTCCAGCAAAGCCAAACAGGATGGGGCAGTCAAAGGAAGAGATCAGAGCCTGTCTGGAAACAAGGTTAGATCCTCAGCTCAGCACTCACAGACAGGGCCCTAGTTTCCAGTCTGCCTCAGAGTCAGGAAGAGTATGGAGGCCCAGTTCCTCATCTTATGACCCCAACCATAAAATTATCTTTGCTACTACCACATAACTATAATTCTGTTATCGTTATAAATCATGATGTAAATATCATGTTTTCCCATTGTCTTGGGCGATCCCTGTGAAAGGGTCATTTTACTCCCAAACAGGTTGTGACCCACAGGTTGAGAACCACTGCTCTAGGCAGTCAGTCAGACTGGGAAGGAAAGATATGTGACCTGCTCCTCTGGCACCAATGTGGAGGGGAACATAAAGAGAATTGGGGGAGGAGAACTCGGGCCTGCAGGAAACCCTTTGCCCAGGTCTTTTTTTTCTCTCAATATGGAGCTGGTATAAGAAGCAGCTGGCTGTAAGAGCTGCTGGCATATGAGCACATAGTCCCTGAGTTCTGTGGTGGTTAGGTCCCCTTCCACAAAATTTCTTCACCCTCCCCAGTGGTTAAAGTATCCCACTGTCTCTGAACAGAACAGATGTTCTCTCTCAGGTTTTCCCATTCTAGTACTTGCTGCCAAAGGGATTATGTAGTGGCCTCTGACCTCACCCTGTCTACCCTTGCCCCCAGCCAGCAAATGCTCAGGTGGCATGTACCATCCCATCTGTCCAAACTCTGTCCAAAACTTCCAGAAAGAGACTCATTCTCTTCCCATTTATCTCCATACTCACAGCTAGATATATAAGGACCCCACTGTCCCCAGCTTCACCTACTGGGGCAAGAAAGGAAGAGAAGCCATTGACTCCTGAAACAAGTCATAGAATCCTGTATCTTCTCCCAGGGCAACTTCCAACAGGCTTCCATATCTGTCCCCTAAGCTCTTGTAGCTGCCACCCTGCAGGCAGGACACAAACCTAAACGTACGGGAGTTTCCCTAAAGCCTAGGTTTGTCAAGTGTGAACTTTTCATATCCTCCTAGAAAGAAGTGGTCACCTTCCTCTGCTCCAGCAGTCATCCTTCAGCTTCTTTTGTGATGAAAGCCGTGGCAGACCCTACCAACTGAAGAGGACTTCTAAGGCAGCCACTAGTGGTCTGGGCCTCCTGGGATAAGACAGGACATCAGAGAAGAGCTGCAGTGGCAGTGTGGAGACTTGCACTTGGATTTATTTCATCTCCACAACAGAAAATACAGCATGGAGGAACATGACCCTCTCAGTTCTGGCTCTCCACCTACAAAGTGGCCAGGCTGCCTGTCCCTTGAACCCTGTTCCCTCCTACACTGTTCTCACTTGACGGACCTCTGTGTGGATCCCACAAGGACACCCCATCTCTGACTTCTGTTGAGTTTACCCCACTCAGTGACTATGGCCTACAGTAACCATCAGTACCCAAGGATCCCAGGCCACCTGCTCAGTGTCATGGACCTCAGGCTACCTGCTGAGTATCCAGAAAGGTTCAGACCCCTAATGACCTCCTCACAACACCTCCTCAGTGGGTAGCATCTGTCCTGCATTCTATCACAGAGACATACAGCCTAAATATGGAGCCACTGACTATTGGGGGCCAAATGGATATGCCTAATCTTTGTAGTAAAGATTAGGATCATGTGTCACATAGACAGAGACACTGCAAAATCATTATCACTTTTATAATTTTCTATTTCATAGTCACCCTCATTTCAATGTTGAGTCTGTTCAAAGGACTCAGTTTTTACCTCAAATATTTCACATGCGGACTCTTGCAGTGAGGCCCAGGAGGGTCTTGAGAGGAACTCCAGGCTCCCCATGGTTGCCAGGCCTGTTTCCTGAGGGTCATTTCTATTCAGCGTCTGAGTGATGAGTTCTTCACAGAGCTGTCCTAGGTGATGTGGTTAGTTCTACTAATCCTGAAAAATGTCCTTCCTGCAAATGCATTTTAACTACTCTGGGGTAAGGGTGCGTCTCAAAGGAGTCACCTCTCACATCCACTAGCTGCTTTCAGCCTACGCTGCCTACCTGGCAGACCATCCTTCATATGGCATCCATCACGCCAAGTAATCTAAACAAGGTGTAGGAACGACAGCGTTTTAACCACATAACTCTGCTGCGTCCTTCTGGGCTAGCACCCAGCTCTCCCCTCTACAGTGCCCCCAGAAGCTAGTCTCCCCTTAAATATGTGTCTGTGGGTGCACAGGTGTGCATGTCCGTGTGGAAGCTAGGGGTCAAGCTCAGCTGATGTCCTTCAGGCGCTGCCACCACTTGGTTTCTGAAACAAGGTCTCTTCATCGCCTAGGTGCTGGCTAACCTCACAGCTTGACCATCAAGCCCCAGAGATCTGCCTGTCTGCATCCCCTGCTGTGGAGATTACAGGTGCACAGCATGTTTACATTTTTACATGGATTCTGAGGAGTGAGCTCTGGCCCTCATGCCAATGAGGCAAGGAGTTGGGGGTGGCAGAGCCATGTCCTCATCATGTTGCATTTCTGCACTGGCTTGTTCCCCCCCCATTTATTTATTTATTTGTTTATTTATTTTTATTTTTTTTTATTTATTTATTTACTTACTTAGTCTCTTTACAGCCTGATTCCAGCCCCCTTCCACCTCTCCTCCCAGTCTGACCCTCATGCCCCCTCTCTCATTCCTCTCTCACTATTTTCTCAGAGAAAGGAGTTCCCCATGTTATACCAACCCACCCCAGCACTTCAAGTCTCAGCAGACTAAGCTCATCCTCTCTCACTAAGGCCAGACAGGGCAGCCAAGCTAAAGGAAAGGGATCCAACGTTATGCAACAGAGTCACAGACAACCCCTACTCCTATTGTCAGGGGACCCACATGATGACCCCTGCGCATCTGCTACAGATGTGTAGGAGATCTGGATCCAGACAGTGCATGCTCTTTGGTTGGTGGCTTAGTCTCTGTGAGCCCCCACAGGCCCAGGTTAGTTGACTCTATAGGTCTTCTTGGGGTGTCCTTGACCCTTCCTGCTCCCTCAATCTTTCCTCCCCCTCTTCCACAAAACTCCCTGAGCTCAGCCTATTGTTTGGCTGTGGATCTCTGCATCTGTTTTCATCAGCTGCTGGATAAAGCCTCTCGGAAG
The DNA here is from genome assembly GCF_907164565.1 of Psammomys obesus. Classification (NCBI taxonomy): domain Eukaryota; kingdom Metazoa; phylum Chordata; class Mammalia; order Rodentia; family Muridae; genus Psammomys; species Psammomys obesus. The sequence continues at coordinate 12,281,876 of NW_026596085.1, forward strand.
ACAGTTATGCTAGGCTCCTGTCTAGCACCAAAGTCAAAGCAGGATTAAACACATCCTCTTCCACTGGGGCTTGACAAAGCAGCCCAGCTAAGGGAAAGGAATCCAGTGGCAGGCAAGAGAGTCTGAGACAGCCCTCCTCCCATTGTCAGGGGACTCACATGTTGACCACACTGCACATCTGCTACGTTTGGATAGGGTAGGCAGACCTAGACATATATGTAGGTCTAGGTCCAGTCCATGCATGCCCTTTGGTTGGTGGTTCATTCTCTGTGAGCCCCCATGGACCTAGGAGTCTTCTTCCCTGACTCTGGTGACAACTGAAATGTCACATGTACTTTTCATTGAGAAAACAATAGATCGGCCTGCTCCCAGAAGAAATAACCAGGTGACCAGGTCTTATGCCCATTTCCTAACTCAATTGTGTCTTACGATGATTTTTAAGAGCTCACCCCACATCTGGTCAGACTCCTGGTTTGGAAATGTTTCTCCATCTTTCCCTGCTTCTCACATAACCCTTTTCAAGGGAAATGTTTTAGATTCCAATAAGGTTCAATTTCTCCTTTTCAGATAAGTGATTTTTTGTGCCAAGCCTAAGAAATATGTGTAAAACATGGATTCTGAAGATTTCCTTTCACTTTGTCCTAAAAGAGCTATACATTTTCATTTAATTTTGTGACATGCTTTCATTAACTTCTATAAGGTTTGAATTTTAGGTGGAGGTTTGTTATTTTGGTTTGTGGACATTTACTCACTTTCTGTATAAATCTCCAAACTTGAAGACACAGTGTCTTACTGTTTGCGTAGTTCTTCTGTGGTTATTTTTGCTCATATTTAAATTTCCAGCGTGTGCTCTGATGTAGTTTGGAGTAGTCAGTCATTCTGGATAATTCCCACTACACACATATGACAATACGCAGATTACTGACAACTGTGTTGCTTCAAATTCAGTGGAGCCCTCATTCCTATTTGCATTCTTTCCTTTTCTTTATTTTTAAATGTTGTTTGGATACAAAAGACTATTACTTTTGCTTTAATCATAAGATGTGATTTCTGTTACACAGGCCTGCCTGTCATCTCAGCCACTTTTAAGGCAACGACGGGAGGCTGAGAAATCAAGGCCTGGGTGACTAATGAGACTCAGTCTCGAAATAAAAAGTGAAGAGCAGGCTCAGCGTATAGCTCAGTGGTAAAGGGCTTGCCCAGCGTATGTGAGGCCCTGGGATCAATCTCCCACGTCACAGAGGAACCAATGAAGTTTGAGCTTTCCTTTCTTTCCATCCTCCTCACCCCCAATACCAGACTCTGTCCTGACAGTCTAAAGCTCTTCTGAGTGTGACTGCTTTTCACTTGAAGGCATTTCTTGGCCAGCCTTTGAGTAGAGATTCAGGACACAGACCCTCCTAGCTCCTATGGGAGAGCATTTTCATTTCCCCTTCACTCTTTAAGGAAGCTGTTGTCAGATTTAGAACCCATACTCACTGTTCATTCCAGTCTCTGTGCTTTCAGAAGAGAAATGCTCACTCAATCTGATAATTTTCCTTGGTTTCAGATGGAGTGCTCTCTGCCTAAATCCTTTGGTTTGTGCAGTTTTCCTTTATCTACATCCTTGCATCTTTTGACAACTTGGATTCTTTAACTCCAACGCTTTTTAATATTCTGTGATGATCTGAACTTTCATCGCTGTTCTCACCCCACAGATGACAGCAGATCTGCATGTCTACCCTCAGGCTGTGTGTCCTGACTTAGAGGCTTTCCCCTTTTGTGTCTTGGAGAGCAATGACTTGGCCTTTTTGAATGTTGGCATCTATCACTGACACACCCAGGAGGCCCTTGAGTCTGTGTATTTTTAGTTCTGTATTTTCCGCTGGGCTCCTTTCAGTAGCTTCTGTTTATCTGTTGAGATGTTTTATGATGCTATTGGTTTTGAGAACACTTGTAGGAGCTGAGATGTTAGTCAGTGGGAAAGCATGTGTTGATCATTTGTGGGGTACTAGGTTCAATCTGAAACACCAGAAAAGGAGACAGAGGAAGAAGAGGAGGAGAAGGAAATGGAGGAGGAGGAGAAGGAGGAGGGAGAGAGAAAGAGCTACCCCACCAGTATAATCCTAGCTACTTAGAGACTGTGTATGAAAGGTCCTGAAAAGGCCCATCCTTTACATGGAAACTTCCACAAAGCTGATTAACCAATGAGAACCTCAGTAATAATGGAGATATTGAATATTACAAGTCCAAAGTCTAAATGCAATTTATCCTGGGCTCTCTTTACCCCTTTAAGAGCCACTCTTCACCCACCCTTCTGTCAGTCCCAATAATCCTAGGGCTAACAGATAAAAGCTTTTCCAAATATATTAACCAATTACTGATTTCCACCAACCGAAAGGCTGAATGTTATTGGTCAGCATCTGAGTTCAACAGTAGAGGTTCCCCCACTTTGCCATAACCCACCCATCAACACGTTTGAAGACTGCCTTGGTTGATGACTTTCTTTGTTCTGCTACTATAAGAATATCTTGAAACTGTTACATTTGGAACATAAAGGTTTGAGTAACCTAAATCTTTGTCACTATTGGTCTATTGGTCACTCATATGGAACGCCTGAATAATCTGGCTGACCCGAGGCCAAAAGAGTTTGCAGCCATCTTGGACTTCAATGAGATTCTGTTTTGACATAGATCATTTAAAATGGGTCTAGGGTGCAGTTCAGAGAGGCTGCATAATTGCCTCAGTGCACAAGGAAGCCCCTGGATTGCACCCCCAGAACTGAAAATAAGAAAAAGTGTATTTATACATGATTGCTACTGCTCTCCTGCCCACTCTAAGTTTATGCCTGTGAATCCTGGTGTCTCTCATTTGAGTTGCAATGGTCTCAGTCCTTGGTTGGATTCCATGGGAATTTTAAGCTGCAGGCTAGTGATTCTGTCTGTAATACAGGGAGCTTTAATTCCAAGTTAAATCCTTAATCGGGTCTCTCCTCTACCACTCAGGTGTTCACTGTGCAGATGCGGGCTGATATTTGTGGACCGTGGTTTCCATGCCACTTAATTTTCAGACATTACCATGTTATTTCAGCTTTACCTAGCATCTATAAGGAAGGTGAACAATATCTCTGTGATCTTCCTCAAGCAAAAGAAGAATCTATCAGCCCCAAGTATGTTCCCAAAGGCTGGCTCATGGTGTGATGCACAGCAGTCCCCACTGCCTTAGACTTGGGCCTCAGGGATCCTAATACAAAGGTACAAAGAGCTCCCCAGACTTGAGTCTGGCAGGAGCTGGATCTGTTTAATGTATCTTACCTGTAATGGAGGGCCTCACCTCCCCCGAAGCCATGGCCATTCCTTTCCTGGTAGGATAGACTTAGCTGGTACTGTCAGGGTGGCTTCTGCTCCAGACAGGCTTGGATGCCTTGTGGGTGGACAAATCATCAAATTCTTCAGAATACACAGCACTTCTCTTTTGTAGGGGCACCAGATTCCTACTCAATTCCTGTTCACCCAGACCTGGCCTTTTATGTCGATTAGTTTCTGTCAGCATAACACAAGCTAAGGTCATTTGGGAAGAGGGTCTTTAATTGAGAAGATACTTTCATTAAATTTGCCTGTAGGCATGTGTGTGGGGACATTTTCTTGATGAATGACTGATGCAGGAGGGTCCAGCCCATTATGAGCAGTGCCACTCTGAGAAGGCAGTCCTAGGCTATATAAGAAAGGAGGGTTGAGCAAGACGTGCAGAAGCAAGTCAATAAGCAACGTTCCTTCACATTTCAGTTCCTGCCCTGTTAGAGCTCTTGCCCTGATTTTCCTCAGTGATGGGGTGTGACCTGGGAGTTGTGAGAGCAAATAAACCCTTTCCTCCCCAGGTTACTTTTGGTCATGTTGTTTGTCATAGCAATAGAAAGCAAAGCAGAATAGCTCCTAAGGAGTCCAAGTCCACCTCTTTGTGACGTCTCCCAAGAGCTTCCATTGCTTAGCCAAGAGAAGACTCGGGAAACAGAGCTGTACCGAAAGAGCTGCTCTGTGCTTGTCTCCTTGATGGAAATGACATGCACTTACCCAGATGCTCACTATACTGAGACTTTGGATCCAATGGTGTTTAGTACAGTCATTGAGCACCGCAGCCACCACCAGTCACCATCCAAACAGGGTCAACGAATGAGGACCAAGTGTCCAAAGGCCTTTGCCCATGGGGAACATTTCTCCTTAGAGCTACAACTGCATTGGATGCAGTGTTATTTGTATTTATAGCCTAATGACAGAGATGGGGGAAATGGCAACAAGTGTAGCCTCCTTTAAGGAAAAAAAGATCTTTCACTCCGATGAGTCAGAATCTAGTGGGAGGTGGGGAGTTTCTCTCCTAAGAAAGATGTCTGTTTGCACAGCTGGTCTGCATGATTGGGCTTGGGAGTCCAGGCTTTACAAGAGCTCAAGAAAGGCAGGAGAGTGAATAAAAAGGATGCCACCCCCTCCCCCCCATGAGGACAGTGCGGGCAGGGTGAAAACCACAGGAATAGGAGCCTGTTCATCCCCCAAACCCAGCGACCATAAAAGATGAATAAGCTGCTGGAGTCATAGACTCAGCTCCTGCCCCCACCCCTGCCTTTCAGGTACTTCACATTCCAAACAGTAAATGCAGCTAAATGATTAGAAGTAAATGTTCATGAACAGCCCAGGAAAGCCGTTTATCATCTCAAACTCTTCCCTGGAGGTGCGTCCGCCTTATCCAGCATTTATCTCCACTCTTCTGCTCTGTAGCAGCCAATCAAAAAGTCAGCTCATCTTCCTGACTACAAAGCCATCGACTAAAACGTTTTTATACAATGCAAATTTTCAAGATTTATCATCTCCGGTACCCATAACTTAGACTGCATTAGGCCGGCATTATCAATTTTAATAATAGTCTTCCCAGCTAAAATTTGGATCAACGTCACTGGGTTTTTCAAAATTTCATTACCAGGCTTACGGAAAACACAATATCCCATAAAGAAACTGTATTTCTCTTGTCAAAAACAGGAATGACTGTGCTGACAGCTGCTGCAAACTGTCCCCCCTCTCTTAGCTTTTATATCACTTCTACTTGTTCCATTTACTTCCCTGGTGTCTCTGATCCTTGCATCCATGGACTTTTGTTGTCTAAATTAATCTACTCAGAACTTTGACTTATTTTTTTATAATCTGCCCCCCCCCAAAGTGTTTATTTCACCATGTCCACCCTCTGACCTCTGGTCCAGGTTTTTTCCCATTTCAATATTATTATTATTATTATTATTATTATTATTATTATTATTATCATTATCATTATCATTATTGTTTACAACTTATTCATTTTGTATTCCAGTTGTAGCTCCCTCCTTCATTTACTTCCAGTCTCACCCTCCCTCCCTCTTTCCCCTCTATCCCTCTCCCCTGGTCTGATAAGGGGAGTCTTCCTCCCCTACAATCTGACTCTAGCCTATCAGGGCTCATCAGGACTGCCTGGATCCTCTTCCTCTGTGGGCTGGCTAGGTCTCCCCACCAAGAGAAAGTGATCAAAGAGCAGGAAACTGAGTTCATGTCGAAGATTGTCCCTATTCCCCTTAGTAGGGAACCCACATGTAGACTGAGCTGCCTATGGGCTACTGAGCAGGGTTCTAGGTCCTCTCCATGCATCCCAAAATTAACCATATAGTCAAGTTCAAAGCAAGCCTCAACAGATACAAGAAGATTGAAATAATCCCGTCTAGCCTATCAGACCTCCATGGTCTAAAACTAGACCTCAACAATAACAGAAATAGCAAAAAGCCTACACACACATAGAAATTGAACAACTCTTTACTCACCAACAGCTGGGTCAGGAGAGAAATAAAGAAAATTGAAGACTTCCTAGAATTCAAAGAAAATGAAGGCACAATTTACCCAAACTTATGGGACACCATGAAAGTAGTGTTAAGAGGAAAGCTCATAGCAGTAAGTGCCGTCATAAAGAAATTCGAGACATCTCAGACAAGCAACTTAACAGCACACCTAAAAGCCCTAAGGAGAAAAATAAAGAAGCAGACACACCCAAGAGGAGTAGATGGTAGGAAATAATCAAATTCAGGGCTGAAATCAATAAATTAGAAACTAAGAACAATTCAAAGAATTAAAGAAACCAAGAGCTGGCTCTTTGAGAAAAAGAACCCAGATGTGGATCTGGCCCAGTTTTTAAAGGTTAGCTGTCTGAACTTCAAGATCCCTTCTTCCTTGTGGTATATCTTGCCTAGAGACAAGCTTTGGAATCCTGTCAGTTGAGATTTGTGCTGCCAAGATGAGAAATCTAACAGCTATATCTGTGATTCAGCCAGGATGGCACATCTGCCCATCAAGAGAACAGAGCTGGCCACTTATCAGTTCTTGGTCTGCTTGGCTAGTCTGAGGGAGGAGCCACTTTATCCATGAAAGTCAAACTGCCAATCCCTTTGTGGGCCAGAAGGACACTGCTCCTGTCTGTGATCAGGTAGGTATCAATTACTGATGCTCTAATGTCAATCAGTGATGCCTTCTGTCTCCAATGTATAACCCCCCCCCCAACTGTGCAGATATTTACAGGCTAATAGGTGAGAATCCTGTCCCACAATGCCATGGAGTACCTCCAGGAAGCATAGGGGGGCACAGAATGGTTCTAATAAATGGAATTAAGTGTCTGTCTTGAAGCCAGGACCATAACATCACAATAAATGGGTGAGGTGGTCATGGTGGCTGGGTGAGGGACAATGATCTTTAATTACAAAAAGCCAAACAACCAGGCTCATGCTATAGTCCTGTGAAATGATGAACCAGCCCTTCCCATCTTTTCTTGTAGGAACCCAGGGAAGCCTGGGATTTGGAGGGTCATACCTTGGTGGTTTGTCAGTTTCTGGCAGAGAATAAGAATTCTGTGCTATGAGGTGGTGTATGCAGGGCAAAGTACACTCCATGGAGGATTCTCCACATCTTGGGGGTGAAGTTGGAGGTCCTTAAGGAACGTAACAGTGTGTGTGTGGGGGGGAACATGGCAGGTTAAGCTTGTGCTTCACCTCTGGGGTGATGAAGAAGATGAAACATGCTCACTGTGGTGGCTCAGCTGGGTCTGAGCCATGCTTGGGAGCCCAGGCAGAGAGGTTGATGCCTTTGCAGTGAATGAACAAAAGCCATGTCTGGCAATTCCTTCAGAGATGGCTGTGTGTGTGTGTGTGTGTGTGTGTGTGTGTGTGTGTGTGTGTGTGTGGTGTGTCTGAGGTCCTCTCAGTTCCTGCGTCCATGGAAACTTGAGACAGCACCATCTCCCAGCAGGCATTGGGAACCCCGGAGAGCAGGGCAGATCTGCTTCTCTGTATTGAGCATGTTAATGAGTAATTCCAAGAAATGATCCAGGGACATGATAACAGACTCACCAGCCCTGCTTGGTGCTGATGTCTCCAGCCACCCACTGAGGGAGCTATTGCTGGGCACAGGGTCAGAAAGTCATTCCAGGTATTCCTTCCCGCCTCATTTGAAGGTAGCCACCTCCCAGCGCCAGCTCCAAGTAGGTCTATGCCTTGAAATGTCCCCAGAGGCTCTCAGGTACAAAGTTCAGCTGCTTACAGGAGGACGGAGGGCAGGCTTCTGCTTCACCATGTCTTTAATAGCCTATGATCACCGTGCTGTGGACTTTTGCCAGCATCTAAAATGATAGGCAGAAGAGACTCATGGAATGACCCCACACAGGCTCCTTCCATGAACATGCAAAGGAAAGAGTGGGTGGAGTTATGGTCTGAGCATGTTCTTCCTCCCCCAAAGGACATGCAAGCTCTGTGTTTACTTTCCCAACTTCCCCATATATTGGGTTTTAAATGATCTCAGGAGACCCATTTGTCATCTGCCACCCTTCAGTATACACCTATTACATTAAAGTAAAATGAGCACCACTCAAGAGAAAAATGAATGGGGGGGGGGGGCTGGAAAAGGTGTAGGAAGTGAAGCTAGTCCAAGCCCTTGATACATTTGAATGAAACTCAACAATTTATACAGTGAATATACACGAAGAAAAAGTTCTTTTTAGGGGTGGAGAAATAGCTCAGCATTTAACACCACTGGCTGCTCTTCTTGAGCACCTACGATCAATTCCCAGCATGCGCCTCAGGTGACTCACAACCACTTGCAACTCTAGTGTCAAGGGATCAGATGCCCTCTTCTGGCCTTCATGAGTAACACATACATGTCATGCACATACATACACTCAGGTTCGAACACATTAAATCAGTTAATTAACTAATTCATTAATAAAGGTTTTAAAGGTAAACCAGCAGACATTCCAGAAACTTTAACCACTGGGCATGTTGCCTGTGACATAAGATCACCCTGGCACTAAAGATGTCTCCCATTTACCCTTCTGTCCTGGGGACTCTCTTGCAGCAGGTGGATGTGTAGCTTTTCAGTAAGGACAGCTGCATTAATGTCACCATCACGAGGGAGAGCAGGGGTTGTGGGCAGCTCCTTGGGAAATGGATGAGTCTGTTTTCAGCTATGAATGGATCCTTGCCATGCAAACCCTCACTTTGTGTGTTCAGTCTGGAGTTTTGTTTGCTGATGTCGTGACCAGTGTTTTATTCAATCTGGCTGCCTGATGCTTTATTGCTTGAGTCTCAAATTCTATATCACTCCACGGAAATGTATCCACAAGAGGGGCTCTATGGTTGCAGAAAAATTGATGAGCTTCAAAGCCCCCTATGAGGTAGACTGTAGCAGCTACTACTGTAGTTCTTAACTGTATATTTCTGGCCCTGCAACCTTAGTCTTTCCAGATGCCAATCCAACAATCATATGCATAGAAGGGGTCTGTGTTTACCCCCACTACCTTCCCACGGTTGTGAGGTACACCCCACCAGCACTAGCCTTGTGGCTGATCTTCCCACTCTGTTTATGCCCCAGTAGTGCCAGCCTTGTCCTAGGCCAGGCCAGGTCATGGACTTGGCAGCAGGAGCTCCATACCATACCAGTTCTCTTGGGGTTGGGGGGTGAAGCCAGTGTTTTCACTGGGTGTAATTCTGCTTTTACCCTCCTGTACCTGTCAGGGGTCCAATATTTCCATCTACAATGTGACTATATTCCTCAGGGACCATCAGGCTTGAGTCAAGCAGCTCCATGCTGTGCCGTTTTTATGGCTTGCTTTTCCTGCCCTCACTGTACAGACGTCTCTCTACATCCTCTGATACAAATGCCTACTATGCTAATAACTCCACCCCTCGCCCCTGCAGAATATCACAAAAGGGAAGAAGAATCTCTGACACCATTAACCAGAGAAACTGTGGGACGCCTGCCCTCAGCAGGACCAACCTGTGCCATCTAGATATTCTGATCTTGCTGGATGCTTTTGCCCAGCCCAAACCCAAACAGCCAGTTCTCACCTCTGACAGCTATTCCATGAACTACTTGTCATGACCTCCTACAGCAGTCACATAGTGTCTCCAGGGGAAGAGTCCTGCTGCTCATTCAGGCTCTGGTGGCTTTTAGCACTGGTCAGCTTATAATCATGCTGTTTCTCTGACTTTTCTGTCCCTTTCTGTCTCTTGTAAGAACAGCAATTATTGGATTTAGAGGTTATCCTAAATGTCCCATCACCTCAAGGTCATCTTAGTAATATCTATATAGTTTTCAGACCCAGTGGTGTGGAATCCACTGCAGGGTTGGGGACATCTTCACCCACCACAGGGCAGAATCCCCATTTTTTTGCGAGTCCAGGTGCAGCAGGAAGTGAGGTTGGCAGTGTGACTAGAAAATACAAGAAGAGCCATCAAAGGAGACCGTTGAGCCTTAGGGAGAGGCTGGGCTCTGCAAATGGACACCCCAAGTTTATCATTCAAATTCATGTGCAGTGTTCCCTGCAGTAAAACTTTCAGCTGAGCGGAAAATATTTCCCGATGAGCCATTTCAGAAAACAATCCCATAAGTGAGACTCTAATGCCTTGGCAATGACTGCCGTGACAATTGGCTGTGATTTAACTTTCAGATGTGAAATTTCTGATTGACGGCCATGATGACAAAAGGCCAGAGAGGCAACAGAGGTGGCAGCAGGCTCTCTGCTGGCTCCCCAGCAGAGAGGCACATACTAGCCCCTTGGGCGAACCTGCTCCTCACTAAGAAGCTTGCTGAGCTGGCAACCCCTAACCCCCTCAGCAAGGTGTAAGCCCCAGTACTTACAAGAAGTTATGACTAGGGTGTCTTAGCTATTTACCTTCCATGCCCTCCTCCCCATCTTTGATTTGGCGGTGCTGGTTCTAACCAGACCTCCTAGAGACGCTCTCAAGTCCTGCAACATTACTCCCGGTGTCTTGGCTCTGCCATGAGAAGGCTCATGATGAGCCTGGAAGGTGGAGATTCTTCCGGTGTCTGCTCTTCTACACCCTACAGGGGGAAAGGGGTCAGAGAGGAGCTGTCTCTGCTGAGGACAGAACCTGTCATCCTGGGCTCAGGATGGTATCAGACAGTTCACTTATTTGTTCTCCAGAGACCCCTCAGTTCTGGCATGCCCAAACCAAAAATTCTCAAAAAGGATTCCTGCTGGACGATAAGAAGAAATCTGATGAATGACCTTTTCATAGGGCTTTAGTTGCCTCCCTCAAAGAGGCAGAGTCTTAATGCAAGATCCAAAAGTAGAGCCTGATTTGTAAGGGTTTAGAACTGGGCCAGTGAAGATGAGGTTAATGGGTGGGCTGTAAACCAGATGACTGGCGTTTCTAAGCAAAATCAAGACAGGCAGACAAGTGCAGAGGATGGCCACACGAGGAAAGCCAGTGGGAGATGGTATCCACCAGCCGAGGAAAGCAGAACCTCTAGCAGCCTGGGAAGGACTCAGTACCACCCATCCTGGGCCACAGCCTCCCCAACTGCAGAGCCATGAAGACTGGATTTTCATGTAAGACACACGGAGGAGTGTCTTGGTTGCTGTGGTCAACTCCAGAGGTTCAAGGAGCCCTGCTCTGCTCTAACCACAGCATTGATGGAGAGTGAGCAACTCAGCTCAGTCTCCTGAGAACAAAAGCAGACTAAAACCAGAGAGCCGAGTGGTCCTTGGGGATTCAAAGACTGTGCCCTGGTTGGTGCCTGCACCCTCTCCCCACAGCTGTGTTTCACCCTAGAGATCTCTTTTCAAGGGTATGTCTTCTGCTGTCAAGATCCTACAGGCAGGAACCTGCTTCTCCAGGGTGAGCCTCTGTACTGGAAACAACTGTGTCTCAGATATCAGGGAGTCATCCAGACAGCAACACTGGGCCTCTCGGGAAGCCAATAAGCCTGTCAATCTTAGTCTGGTGCTTTTGACTGCTGCTGTTGATTCTAAAGAAACCAGACACAGAAGTGAGAGCCATCTAGCCCTGACCTCACCAGCTCAGTGGGTCTGCTCATTCTACTCTGTGCATGCTTGCGTGCACCAATGTGAGGGCCAGTGAGAGCCAACCATAAGATTAGGGATACCCCCTTGAGATCCAGTGTGCAACCAGGTAGAGTGATGAAGTGGGTGCTGAACTGGAGGGGGGGGGAGAAAAAAGGAACTGGGGCATGGAGGATCATCCAGGTGGCACATTGGGTGGTAGAGGGTCAGGGATCATTAATCTGTGGCCCAAGCTGGCCATTCTCCATCTGAACATGTAAGTCATGAGGCTCAGGCAAGGGAAACTGAGCCCCAGATGTTCTTGGGAGTAGGAGTGGGAGTTCGGCTATCTTTCAAGTAGAAGATGGTCCTTGTTCCTTGCCATTTGTGCGCTTTTGATGTCACCACGATGAATCGCCCAACAGTTGCTCCAGTCGAAGTCATGAGAGGTGAAAAAGTCATTAAGCATTTGCTGAGTGCCCCTATCAAAGTCATCTTAATTTCACCAGGACATGCAAAGCATCTCTTCAGGGAAACGGGCTCTTAGGATGAATGCGATTCCTCATTAACAAAATGGCAAGCGCAGAGTGCCGTGTCAGAACCGTGAGTGATGGACTATAAATTGGCTCCTCCGCCCTGGTGGAGACTTTAAATTCCTGCCTTCTGAAGGTGGGCTTCTCCCGGTAATGAGCACATCACCTGTCACTCAGCGTTATTTAATTTCCCTGTGCGGCGACACCAACCGGCACCATGGATTGATGCCCCGTGCACCAAAGAGCCCACTAGAGACGGCCGATGATGCGCCTCGTTTCTGCCCATTATCTCGTCTACAATTTGAGAAACAGGAACTCGATATTGCTGGAATATTGATATTTTCCTCCTGCGGGCCTCCCTCCGTCTGCCTCCGTTTTTCTATGCAGAGCAACAGTGTGCAGCCAGGGACTACCAGAGGACACCGACACTCAAGAGCAGTGTTTTGAGTCACAGAGGCTGGCTTCCACTGGCCAATGCTACAGCCCAGGTCATGGAACAGGCTTCCTGCCTCTCCCTAGAACTGTCCCAGTACACGCCCGACTGGTCCACTCACCTCCTGCCTTTGCTTTTCCCAGGGAGTGGTGAAGCGTGAAAGTCCTGTGATGGAATCAAATGAAAGTCATGTGACTAGGCTGTGGCTCACAGGACCAGGTGGCAGGGCAGAGAGTGAAACGCACTGGGTCCCCGAGCCTGGGGCGGCTCCCAGGCAACTCGATCCCAGTCTTCCCTCCTTCCCTTCTTCACCAGCTGAGAAGTCCACATGGAACTCTCCAGCTGTAGCCTGATCACACACCCAGGTCATCAGGGCCTTGCTGGGGCATAATTTGTACAGGTTGGAGTTCCCTGTGGCTCCATAAGCTACAGGACCCAGTGTGCGTGAGAGCCCTGGAAGGTGTCCCTTCAAAGCAGTGGCCTCTGCAGGGGTCTTCTCTCTCTTGCCTGCCTCGCTCCAACTATGAGGTATTTTCCATTTGCTGTGTAGCAACATGATATATTAAGGGGTTGATTCCCACCCTGATTGCATTTTCCAGTTGTGCATGCAGTTGTAGTGGGATCACAAGGACTGAAAATGCACAGCTCACACCCCCGTGAGTACCCTGTCTCACCACCAGCATGGGAATGCAACACCAAGCAAGCCCAACCAGTTTTTGTTTGTTTGTTTTGTTTGAGACAGGGTTTCTCTGTGTAGCCTTAACCGTCCTGGACTCTCTTTGTAGTCCAGGCTGGCCTTGAACTCCCATTGATCGGCCTGTCTCTGCCTCCCTGAGTGCTGGGATTAAAGGTTTGCACCACCATGTGTGGCCAAAACCACGCTGTTTTCATTCACTGCCTGTCATGAAAAAACAAAAACAAAACAAAACAAAAAAACAATAAACAAACAAACAAACAAACAACAACAACAAAAACAGGAGCAAGAAAGGGTATGCTCTGATCCCTTCCCTGCTCATCTGTGTTACAGTTCTGGTTTTTTGCTCTCTTGGAAACGGTTCCTGGTGTGTCCTGGATGTATAGCCTGCCTTTGGGAGTGGATCAGTGCCCTCTCTGCCTATTCCTCCCCCCGCCCCTGCCCAGTGCTGTGCTCTGCAGCAGCCTCACTGCCTTCACCGTCCACTCTCACTGCTGAACATAGGGTGTGCACCTATAAACTCAGCATTTGGGACGCTGAAGTAAGATGATTGTCACAAGGCCAAGGCTCTCCTGAGCTACAGAGGAACTGCACCTGCTCTCTACCAGGAAAGCCATCTAAATCCCCACTGGGTCGCTAAACTACAAGAGAAAGAGGCCATTATAATGCCATTTGCACACTCTCCATGTCCCCACTTCCAAGGAACACTGGTGAATCCTGGAGAGTGTGAAGAAACTGGCCCTATGGTCAGTCACGCTTCTAATGATAGATGGGTGCCTTTCTGACCTATTTGGTCCCCGTCTATGCGCACAAGTTTCCACCCTGCTCTTGCAGGAGCTTCACAGTTGATGCACTCTGAGAATACACAGCCACACTATGGATTCCTACCTAAGGGTCTGCAAGCCTCCTGATAGAGACCCATAGAGGGCCTTAGGAGAGAGTCCTTGGAGGGTTTTCTGGAGCTTAAGCCCCCTGCTGGACAGGGTGGAGTTATGGATAGCACAGTCCCAAGCGTAGTAGCAGTTAAATATGGATGGAGGACAAAAATGTTCTCTCAGGCAGACCTTAAGCCTAGGAACAGGTTTGGGGATCAGAAACATCCCATGTGGGATTTGGAGTTGGTTAACTTTGCCAAGCTCTGGCTCTGTCCACCAACACAATGGCCTCAAGTTGCCCTGTCTGTACCTACCTTGTGAGCCTTTGCTGAGCATCTCTGGAGAGTGACAGCATGTCCTTAAGTGCAGACATAGGTGCACCTTCACATGTGATCCATCCTGAGAATTTAAGTTGATGTCAGCCTCTTAGAGGACAGATGGGACAGTCATACCATCTGGTCCATACAGTTATGAGGCTGTGTCACCAGGAAGGTCAGAACAGGTCAGCTCTTTGAGCTCCATCATTCAGTGAAGACCTACGTAGCCCCAGGCTTGAGTGTAGTTCTCAGCCTCCGGAGCCAAACCCACTGCTCACTCAGACCCACGCAGTACCTGCCCCAGAGCCTTGGCCTTCCGTTCAGCTTGCCTGGGGGCCACTCAGCAAACTGCATCCATCTTCTGCTCTGAACATTCCAACATCCCTAGTGTCTATAAAGTGGATGAAGCTTCCTCTCTAAGTTCTCAGCGTCTTCAGTCCTGGTTCCTCAGATAGAAACTGCCCAAGACGCACGGAACATACTGGTCCCTAGGAGCCCAGGCAGCCCATCTCCTGCTGCACGACACTGCCTTGTCCCAGTTTCCAGGCTCCAGGGAAGGCATGGCCATTAAGAAGGAAGCCAGAGCCTGGAAAGTAGAGCCATTTGGAAGAACTGGGCGGCTGTTGTCTCCAGCAGGAGACATCCTTCAGCGGAGTTTCTACCCCACCCCCCTTTCACTAGAGCTGGGGCTCTTTTCCAACTTGGGCTGCTGGCCTCACGCTCTGATTGCTGGTGGATTCTATTTAAAATGAGACCAGAGGAGGGAAATGGGGGTTGGGGAGGGGGTGGAGTAAGCCAGAGACCCAAGAGGGATCTGAGTCAGAGAGCAGAGAATGGAGTTTCCATTTAAGCAGAGTTTCTGCAGCTGAGGCTCCCTTGACCTCCTCAAGTACTGTCCTGGAATGGCAGCTCAGCAAGACAGGGCCCTTCCAGATGCTTCCTAGAAGACAGAAATGGATGTTTTAGAAAGAGCCGTAAGATTCTTGGAGAGAGAAAAATAACCAAAAAACTCTGGACTGGCTGTCATTAAAATTATAGGTGAATGAGTGAGTGAGCAAACACAGGGCAGACTGGAATATGCTGCACCAGATGGCATCCAGAGAGGCACACTGGGCCCTGAGGAAGGGACCCTTACATCCCAAAGTCAGGAGTGGGCTGAGGGTACCCTCCCTAGCTCCCATGTTGCCTTCATCTCTCCCAAGAAGTAAGACATGTGTTCTCCCAAGTACTGCTTTCTTAGCATGGTACATGGCCTTATTACCCAGTCTTCCCAGAGGCATGGATTTTTTTTAATGTAGTTCATATTTTGGGTAAACTTGATAATCATTCTGCTTCCTTCAGGTGAATGAAAACCAAGGCTGAACCCTGGTACCTGAGGTTGAGTCGGTGCA
This sequence comes from Psammomys obesus, assembly GCF_907164565.1. Classification (NCBI taxonomy): domain Eukaryota; kingdom Metazoa; phylum Chordata; class Mammalia; order Rodentia; family Muridae; genus Psammomys; species Psammomys obesus. The sequence goes on from NW_026596085.1 coordinate 12,297,456, forward strand.
AATAAATACATAGCGACTGAGTGCAGTCAACACAGCCAAGGTTCAGTCGGTATCCCTCATCCCAAATGCAAATAGCTAGGGCCTGAAGAACAAGTGGTCAGGCCAGCAGGCATCTGCATCTGTGAGCCTTTGGTTGGGTATCCATAGGCCTTGGCATTTGGAGGCAGGCAAGTCACTGTTCAGGCTAACTATTGCCCTGACTATAAATGGGGGTAGTGTAACCTTCCCTGAAGAAAGGCATGGATGGTGAGTGGGAGTTTCAGGAGTTGGGGAAACTCATGGTCATTTAAAATCCCCACATGAGTGGTCAGATTCGGGAGCTCTCATCACTTCACCATCCTGGGATTGCCAGGCAGGTAGTGATACCTATTCATTAACAGTATGCCCAGCTCACAGACATAAAGTGACTTGCCGGGGTCCCCGGCTCATAAGCACTGGAATTTATAAGTTAGTCAAGGGAGGGTTAGAGTTGCTCAAACAGGCACAAAACAGCTCTGCAGACCGAACGTCCCTCATCAGCATTTAATTTTTATTATTTGTATTAATATTGGAGATACAAGGCCTTTGTAAATCATGTGTTAAACTGTAGTCTTGGCCTTACATATTCATGAGATTAACATGAATATGTAACACAATCAGGAGGGCTCACTAGGGTGTTGGCAGAGGAGCTCAGAGCCCAGGCTCTAATCACTCAGGCTGTCCTGAGCTCCTCAGGTCCCTCACGTTCACCTAAACCCCAGCCAAGTGCATTTGTCAGCTTCCTGGCAGCTCTTGAACAGAGAGTCTGACCTCTGACCTTGACATTCTGTTACCTCATCTACTGCTGAATTGAGGGACAGGGACTTGGGGAAGGTGGGCCACTGAATGGAAGAAGCCTGGCTGTCCAGGTGACCAAAGGCTCAAGCAGACAGGTTCCCAGATTCTGCAAACCTGCTTTAGCCAGATTGTCCTCCTGTGGGTTAAGCTGTAAGAGTTTGAAAGAATTTGATGAATCCTTTTGGCCATTCTGATGACTTAAGGGAATTGCACCCTTGAAGCCACACAGAAGAAGAGAGAGGGGGTTAGTCAGTGCTTGCCTGGCAGGCACAAGGCCCTGGGTTTGACCTCAAGCACTGCATAAATTAGGCAAAGTGGTGCATGCCTGTAATCTCAGCATTTGGTTCAGAAGTTAAAGGTCATCCTCTGTGCCATCAAAAGTTGGAGGTCAACCTTGGATACTTAATGCACTGACTCGAAAGAGGGCAGGTTGGGAAGAGAGCTCAGCCAGTTGAAGTGTTTGCCACAAGAGCATGAAGACCTGGGCTTGATCTCCCAGAACCCACACCAAAAAGCTAGTGTCAGCAGCATGATAGCTCATGCTAAAGAGGTGGAGAGTGGAGAATTTCCAAACCTCCCCTTCCAGCCACGCTAGCCAGTCAGGGAACTCTAAGCTTCATGAGAGATATGGTCTCAAAAAAAAAAAAAATGGTGGAACGGGACTGGGGAAGAGACCTGATTGTGACCTCTGTCCACCCACATACTCACACCCACACATATTCCACACCCTAGCACAGACTAACCCACATATTACAACACACACATGTACACACACACACACACACACACACACACACACACACACACACACATACACACACACACATGCACGCGCACATGGGGAATGGAACCAGGAAAATAAGAACACTGTCACAGAGGTGAGAAAGAGAGTCAGGAGGTGGGTCACATAGGCAGTGTGAAAGGTTCCCAGTAGCCTGGAGAGGCAGCTCACTGTCCGTCCCTTAACTTCCTCATGGCTGTTGTGGCATCGAAGCCACCCACATACTTCTCCGAAGGAGCAAACCCAAGATGAGTGCAGAGGGCTGATTCTCTGGAGGCAGAGGGTCCTATTGGTCCAGCCTCTAGGGGCTCCTGGAGCTGTGGGCTTGGACCACATCTGCCATCTTTGTCATCACAAGGCCGCTCCCTGTGTCTAATCTTGCTTTGTCTCTGTCTGCTGGATGTAAACACACTTAGGATTCACCTTACCACACTAACCCTAATCACTGGCAGTTTGAGATCTTCACTCCGCTTATATCCACACAACCCCCAAAGCTATATAAGCTCACATTTGTGCTGCTGGGGCTCAGGACCTGTGTGTGTGAGGAGGGGTGTTTTCCAGCCCACCACAAGCTTCGCAATCCCCTGGACAGTGTGACAGGTGCAGCAGCATGATTCTGAAACTTAGGGTGTCAGCTCACTGATCTCCCCCATTCTCTATTGGGCACTCTGCTGCTGACCTCCACCCCCAGGCCCTGACCACACTCTCATTTTGAGCCTGTTGCTTTTCTTGATCACATGTACTAAGACAAACATTCTGTTGACAGGACCAATTCCTGCCTGGCTACCCAAGGCATGGCGGTAGCTGCTCCCTCTCCAGGCTGGCAGGGCTGGGCACTCTGCAGATAACCAAAGGAGGCCTCCTCCCTTACCCAACCAGCCTCAACACAGAAGGGTTCATGATGCCTGATGCCCCAGGGTCCATCCATCTTTGCAGGTGGCAACTGCAGCCTCTGGGAAGGAGAGGTGAAATGTGAATTCTGGCTAAGCTGCAGCAGGCTGGGTGAGCAGTTAAGTGACTAGAAGCAGGAGAGAGAGAGTCCAGTGGTTTGGGGGACACAGTGACAATTAGAAGCTAATGTCATGCCAAGTTGAGTTGACAGGAGACATCTTGTATGTGAGTGCCTTTAAATGTCATGTTTTCTCACACATGTCTCTGCTTGAGACTTTGCCTGGAGAGATGTCAGTCAGGGAATGCACATTATCACGGCACCCTCTAGATTACTAAAAGGCCCACCACGCGCTGCAGAGCTTGGAGTTAAGGAGAACCTCCTGAAGGGCTCAGTTGCCACCTCCATCACCACTTCCTCTGCCAGCCTGTAAGACATCAACAGGACCCAAAATGAGTGGTGATGGTCAGCACAGAACAGTGAAGGTGGGAAAGCCAACTGCTCCAGACCCCAGAGGAGGGGAAGAAGTCACAAAAGACTTGGGAGGAAGAAGCTGCCAGCTGACCAAGGCTGAGGCACAGCTCTTCCCTAACTCCTGAGACCCCAGGAACCCCTGGGATGAGCGGGGATTGTAGGCCACACAAGCAGGGCAAGTCACCACATGGCTGTGGATTTGTCCTAAGGAACCCACCAGCAGCAGAGACATATGTGGCTGCATTTCCCCAGGAAAACAAATAAGCAAACAAAAAACAGTGAAACTATACCCGTGCCCCAGAGCCTTTCAGCTGAGGGGAGGTTATTATTTGTGCTTTTATTTGTAATAAAATTGCATGCACTTAAGGACACAGTGTGATGGTTTGAGTTCATGCACAGAAAGGGGCTGATGAAGTTGGGCAGATGGACCAATCCATCTTCTCATGAATACCTTTGTCCTATTTATTTTTTTATTTTTTTTATTTTTGTAGGGAGGGCCTATGCAATCTACCTTCCATAGAATCTTCTCCACAGGACAGCACAGCTTGGTAGCTGCACTCTCCATGCTGCGTGTTTGAGTTTGTTCTAGTCACCTCCAACTGTCAAGTAAACACAACCTAGTGTCACCTAAGAAGGGAGTGTCAGGTATGGAATGACCCTTGTCAGATTGACCTATGGGCATGTCTGGAGGGATTGTCTTGATTGTTAATTGATGTGAGGGAGCCCAGCTCACTGTGGGCAGCACCATTCTCTAAGTAATAGGGCCTGTATTGTATAAAACAAACAAACAAACAAACAAACAAAAAACAACTAGCTGAGTGTGAGCCTGTGAACAAGCCAGCAAGCTGAGTTCTTCTAGGGTTTCCGCTGCAAGCCCCTGTTTGAGCTCCTGCCCTGAATTCCCAAGACGATGAACTGTGACCTGGAAGTATAAACCAAATAAACCTTTTCCTCCTCTAAACTGCTTTCAGTCAGAGTGTTTAATCATAACAGAAAGGACACTAGAATGGTATTATAACTTTACTCATCCTGCCTACCAGAAACTTAGCACCCTTGACCTGGACCTTCTCCTTCCATCCATCCCGCCCGCTGAAGACCATCTGCCTATTCCATTCCTCGGGTTTACCTCTTAGATGCAACCTGGCAGTGAGATCACAGAGATGCTGCCTATTTTCCTATTTTCACTCCTATTTTCACTTAGTGCAATGTTTTTCTGTGCTGTTGCAAATGGCAGGATTTCCTGTTGTTACTGGCTGAAGAGGATGAGTACACCTTTGCCTGGATGGATGGTTTTACATATTCACTCATTTCTCCCTGGAGCTGGTTTCTTTGTATAATCCTGCAAGGACATTAGAATGGACATATGTCTGCTGGGACTGACTGACTGCCACTGATTGACCTTGGTCTTCCACACTTGTGCAGAGAAGGGAATGAGGGTGGCCATTCCACACTGCTATCAAATGAGTGTAGCAAATAATGAGAAGAGGAACCTCCTGAGAAGTGACCTGAGGGACACCTCCAGGCAGGTCGTTCTGGAGAGCAGTGTGAGAAGTGGGGCTCTGGAAACCCCTCTCAGGCCAGGCTTGACTCCGGAGCTTTTGCAAATTACTGAACATCAGGATCCCACTGAGCATGAACTCAAAAGGGCTGCTTTTGCTTTAGCATAATGCCCCTGAGTGCCTCATTCAACCCCAAACATTCCATACGCATATCCACAACTTTCCTTTCTTTATTCTCTCATCATTTCAGCAATGTCTCACCAGGAACCATTGAGTCTGAGGCAATGTGACAGCAATAGGATGAGTTGAACAAAAACATGCCCACCAGGAGTTCTTTATTGGTTAAAACCATTGCTCAAAACCGAATATTCAAGAATGCAAACCTGATACTAGGCTACTGTGAAAAGCCACAGCTAATGGCATACTTCCCGACAAATGAGAGAATGATTTCCTTGTGATAATGGAGAAAGCAAAGATATCCATACTTAGGACTTCACTCAGAGAGATCCATCCAGGGAAATTAGGCAAGAGTCAAAAACCATAGGATGTGTTTGAGAGGAAAAGAAAAACTACGTTTGTTTGCAGACCTCATTTTTTGTGGCAGCGGTTCTCAACCTCCCTGATGCTGCAACCCTTTAAGACAGTTTCTCACATCATGGTGACCCCAACCATAACATTATTTTTGCTGCTGCTTTATAACTGTATTTTTGCTGCTGTTATGAATCATAATATAAATATCTGTGTTTTCCAAGGGTCTTGGGCAACCCTGTGAAAGGGTCCTTCTACCCCCCAAAGGGGCCATGACCCACAGGTTGGGAGCCACTCTTTCATAGTGATGGTGCCAAGGAATTTGCTAAAAATCCATTGCAGTCTTACAAAGTGTCTCAGCTGATATCAACCAGAGCTCTACTATGTTTCAAGAACTCAGTCTCATACCATGAGTAAGAGATCAAAAAAAAAAAAAAAAAAAAAGAAGTGAGGAAACATTTACATTTGTAATGATATTAATGAACAATAAAGCTGACAAAAAATTCAAGACCTTAGACGTGACAGAAGATTGTAGAAGCAGCTTTCCACAAAAAAAAAAAAAAAAAAAAAAAAAAAAAGCTGATCCTGGATTTCACACCAGCATGCGAGATACCCAGGCTGCTAAAATGTGTCTGGGAACCAAGAGACCATGTTTTCCATTCTTCAAAGTTATCACAAAGCGACAGAAGTCAAGACAGTGAGCTGATGACATAGAGACTACACAGATCAATTCAACATAGCATTGAAAGAAAAAAAATTAATCATCACAACTTCTGTCAACTTATTTTCATCATGGTCACCAAAGACATTCAAAGGGAATTATCACACTACAGATACTCAGATCCATTAAGTGAAAGGTAAGGTGTGTGCATGTAACCTCTACACTCTCCTGAACACACAAAATCATCTCTGACTGCTGGTCATACCTGGTATGATGTGAACACTACAGAAAGGATCTCCACGTGTTCAGAGATAATGACAAAAAGAGATCCATGTTCTGTGGACACAGTTACCTTTTAAATTCTATGATGTGTGGATAGATAATTTCCTGGGCGCACAGCCCACAAATGGAAAAGACTGATACACTTCCATGTGTGTGCTCATGTAGACACTCATGCATGTGCGCGCGCGCACACACACACACACACACACACACACACACACAGAAAAGAGAGGGGGCACGAGAAAATTTACTGTAGATAAGAGTGGAGATCTGAACAAACCAATTTCTATACACAGAATTGACAAAGCTATCTGTTACTTCTTTAACTCTGCCAGGAAAATTCTTCATAGGATTTGCTTGAACCTTCCAAGCAATGCAGAAATTGCTTGAATTGTTAGAAATCTTTCTTCTTCAGGATTTAACCACGCCCCTCCCCTGACACACACACACACACACACACACACACACACACACACACACACAGGCATGAAGCTGAAATTATATCCACTTTGTACAATGGTCACAGAGCTCTGTGTGAATTATCAATACAGGTTGTAAAGAAGACTTAGGGCTGACTTTGCAGGGCTCCCCAGGAACTGATGATGATTTAGAATCTGGAACCAAGTTTGCAGGTACCCACTTACAAGTGCCAGAACAGCGGTTTTAATGGCTCCAAGGGCCCTTGGATTCCAAATGTATTCCTCTGCCTTTTTGTTTGTTTGTTTTTTTGACAATCTCACTCTTTAACCCAGGTTGACCTTCAATTGGCAATTCTCCTGCCTCAGACTCCCAAGTATATATATTACAGATGTGTGTCTCTCACCTGCTTTTGAAAAGTACATTCCTGATTAAACTGTATAAAATATTAGAGTTGTCAACAACTCGCCCATTAAGGCATTAAAATTGCCAACCATTCCACGGCCCTAAAATTTAGAAGTACAAAAATATTAAGATGTGTTCAAAACAAATGAAGTCACAGAAAAATGCATTCCAAGCTGCTGACTCTCCTTCTCACTCATGGGCCAACCACAGGAGCACAGCGCCATGGCTGTATGGCTTCCAGAAATCTCTTTGCAGAGTAACTGGAAAGCATCTCTTATATTTTGAAATGCACTTGCAGTTTGTCCCAGCCCTTCCGCGTGTAAACTGCTAGCCTACACACAAGTACACACAAATATGCAAGCATGCAAACACATGCACAATAACTACATATTACAAAAAAAAAAGAATGTTTTAAATGATTACAGGTACCTACAGGTAAATATGCCGCTCTCTGGAATGAGTGAACTTCTGTGATGCCACTGAACTATTAGAAAGATATAGAACTGAGATATCTTCAAAACATATTTCTTAAGTAGAAAAGCAAAGTACACACTTCCTGTGGTTACAGGATGCCTTAGGAGCCTGTACATATGCAGAGGTACAAAAACTTGGTGGACATACATCTGCATTCACACAGTCAGCAAAGGGCACTGTGCTTCAGTGGTCAGGGACAGCAGTTCTCAGCCTGGGCTTGGGCCCAGCTTTATCATGTGAGGCAAACTGTTCACAGACACTGATAAAGAGTTTTCTCATTCTGAGGATGAATTAGCCAGTCCCGGCTTAGAAGGATTACTGTGAGGACCCAGTCAACTCTCTTAGAGAGCTCAGGGTGGAGCCTGGCAGTGGCGACACTGCAGGGGCAACCAGGACTGTTGATGTCTGTCATTTCTTACCCTTCAACTCCCTGTCTCCACAAGAGAGGTCTCGGTATCCTGTCCAAGAATACAACGAACTTCCTTGTCATTCCTTCTGTCTTCTGTTCCTGTCATGTTGGTTTCAGGACCTTAACAAGCCACCCACTGAGCCGCACTTCAGCAAAGCCAGGAAGGAGCCAATTGAAGGGCCTGGGCGTCAGAAATGTGCACGTGCAGTGGGTGCTCTGGGAACTGCGATCCAGCCTCAGAAGGGGAGTGTCTTGTTCTGAAATTTAGTGGAGGGGCTGGAGATACAGCTGAGAGGTTAAGAGCACTGAATGATCTTCCAGAGGACCTGGGTTCAATTCCAAGCACATACATGGCAGCTCACAACTGTCTGTAACTCCAAGATCTGACACCTTCACACAGACATACATGTGTGAAGCAAACAAAACACCAATGCATACAAATAAAATTTTAAAAAGGAAAGAAATTTAGATGATCAATTTTATTTATTTATTGAGCATTGGCCCAATGCCTCACATGTGCTGGGCAAGGGATCTGCCTCTAAAGCTGTACCTCGGGTCCAAGGAAAGTTTTTCACGTATAAAAACAGAGAAAGAGAGAAAAAGAAGAAATGAAACAAAACTAAATAAGACATGTTTCTGGACAGAGTATACTTGCTCACACGAGACACACAGGTCCCATGAAGTATTGAATGACTTTTCGCTTTCCCTTCTGGAGGAGGACCAAGAGAGGATCCCTGAACATTTACAAACACAAACGCTTTCTTGACTCAAAACAAAGATTTTCTTACCAGTGAGGAAGGATTAGGTGGGCCAGCCAGCAGCACAGCAGGGACAACTGGCTAGCCATATGGGAAAATAACACTCTATTCCTTTCAGAAGGAATACACAAGAGATGGATTCCAGATGGCACAAAGACCTAAATGGTAAAAGCAAAACTCTAAAATCTTGGAAGGAAATGTCTTTTAATTCCTGTCCCTGTTCTTACTTCTTAAATAAGACTCAAAAGAATAAGAGGTGAAGGGGACGACTGATGAACTCCGAGACATTAGAATTAAAACCGTTACACAGCAAAAACACCATAAAGGAGGCAGGAGGAGCCGCTTCATCTAATAAAACCAATGAAGATTCTTATCCAGAATATACAAATGATTCTTGCAAATCAATAATGAAATGGAAAATACGATGTGCAAATGGCATAAATATTCAGTCCAGAAATGAGGAGCTCAAATGCCTCACAAACATATGAGAAGAATTTAATTTTCCTCATTCTTAAGATAATGAGGGGAATTTACACACATCAGCCAAACTCATAAAAAGTAAATAAGCCACATCAAATATCAGGAGGGTATGGGGAGAGGCTGCCAGTGGGAGGAGGATGGTTTTATACAGGCTTGTCTTTGATTTTGTGATTGGATAATCTATCAGACTTGAAGCCGTGTGTGTGTGTGTGTGTGTGTGTGTATGAAAAAGGCAGAGAGAGAAAGAGAGAGACCTGGCCCCTGGCCCCTCCCCTCTGGACACCTACCCTGCAGAGGCCGCCACTTATGTGCCCATGGAGACACAGGAACATCCTCACAGTTCTGACGATGCAGCAGACCTCTGGGGAAAGCAATGTGCCTACCGGTGAGGGAAGCGTCAAATGAACTGAGAAGTAATAACGCCGATGGAAAAGCTTACAGTTGTTTAAATGACTCAGCCGCAAGCGTGCGCCTCAGCAAGAATAGGTCTCACGATGGGATGTTGAGTGGAAAAGTAAATCTCAGACTTGTAATATAGCACATTACCTTTCTTGTAACGATTAAGACAGAGAATGTGGGGCTCTTGGATCAGCAAGCTGAACAGTCTGACGCACACCGACCCCGGGGCATTGGGAGTTCATCATGGCATGTGTAGAATCACAGTTGGTAAGAAGCCCATTAAATCCTCACTTTATCTACGTAATCAAAACATCTCAAGGTCAACTGAGGATGAGCACAACTTTTAGCAGGAGGTCAGAGAGTTCCAGGTCCCCAGTCAATCCCCAGAACTATGCCAACTAACAGGCTCAGAATCAGTTGAGTGAAGGTGAGGCTGGATTCCCTTGAGGAAGGACCAGTTACCTTACAAAAAACCTACTCTTTTCTAGGCATCATCCTGAAGGGCCCGTGGGCTTTCAGCAAAGTCACTGTGGATCAAGGAATGTCTCTGAACTCACACACTGCAGACCTGAGCTATCACAGATCCTTCTGGCCACAACAGGGCTTGAGGAAGTGGGGTTTGTCTCAACCAGGTCTGGTGGGTGTCTCAACCCACCCATAGTCATTTCCCCAATTCTGAAAAGCGATGCTGGTTGTTGTGGCAGAGTGTCCACATTGACTCCCAGGTCTTTAGGTTGGGGGGCTTTTTCAGTAGTAAGGACAAGTGAGATTCCTTGGCCCTGGATCAGCCTAACAAAGTGAGCACCTGTAAACAGCACACATTCCTGGCTACAAGGCAGACATCAGAGACACTACCAAAGGTTAAAAGGACACAGGGGTGGTAATTGTGCACAAACAACCAGTTTACCTGTTGCCCACGAAGGTCCTGGATCACTGTAGCCTTTATCAAGGGGGTCAATCTAAGGTCAACTTCTGGACCAGGTGTGGTTTTCTTACCCCGGTCTGGGGCTGTGAGCTGACAAACTACTTTATCATCCTTGTGCTGAATGCCACAGAAAGCACATGTTTCCTTTTGATAAGGCCTGCAATGTATCTGTACCCTTCAACCTCCCAGATGTAACTCTCCATGTGGGATCATCTTAGGCAGCTTTCTATTGTTGTGATGATACACCATGACTAAAAGGAACTTGGGGAGGATGGGGATTATTGCCTCGTGCTCTTCCAGGTAACAGTCCTTCGCTGAGGGAAGTCAGGGCAGGAACTCGAGCAGGGCAAGAAGTGATGTACACGCCATAGAGGAACACTGTTCATTGGTTTGCTGAGCCCGTTTTCTTGTAGCTTCCAGAACCACCAGGCCAGGGGTGATACCAGCCCTGTGAGATGGGTCCCCCCGCATAAATCAAGGAAACACCACACTGTCTTTTTCTCAGAGGCCTATCTGGTGGGGAACATTGTGGAAACTAAGGTTCCCTTTTGCCAAATGACTTGCTTCTGTGAAGTGGACATCAAATTAACCAGCACAGGAACCTTGATAACCTTTCCATTCCCAGAATATCACAGTGGACTGTCATACCTGTGATCCTTTTCCTGAGGGTGAATATCTGGAGAAGAATGAGCAGTGTCCCCATAGAACCTTCTGTAGGAGGCATCACCACATCCTCTGACCATTCTTATGGATTCCCTCAGTTGGAGGGTTGATGCCTCTGTAGTGGGGACTCCAGAGATGGGAAAGCTGATGCTGGTTGGGATGAAGATGGTGCCTCCACAGGCAAAGACTCATCAGAGGTTAGGAGCTTGGGTACTGTGTTGTGGATTTACAATCTCAGATGCATGGAAGTATAGCAGGTGGATTCCTAGGATTCGGGAGCCACTTAAGCTAGCTTACTTAAAAATCTGTATGCCCATGAGCAACCCTGTCAAAAAAGGAAAAAAAAAAGAAGCTAGACAGGTGGACAACTCATGGGGACTGATAGCCACATACACACCTGTACACCTGTACCAATGTTTGTAACAAGAATGAGCACACACACACACACAACAGGGAGAGGGGATGGAAGTGGGAACAGACAGACAGGTTGGAAGACACAAAGGGGGTAGAGACAGACAGAGAGATAGATGGGGAGAGATGAAGACAGAAAATGTAAATGCTCAATGTCCCTGTCTCAACTCACGGGATCTCCTTCTTTCCTGTTTTGTGTCAACACATGGGTAGTGGCCAGCCTGCAGGCTGCGAGTCCAGCTTCAATGATCAACCCACCAACGATAGGTTGAACGTTCTCAAAAGCTTCCACTCTGTGGCGACAGAAGGTGACAGAGACTCCTTCAGACACATCTAGATGCTCTTAGGTTGTTGCATCCCAACTGCATTTGTTTTTCTTTCAACTCTCTGTCCATCAACGTTATAATTAACTGACTATATTCCTCCATTTTCCAAAATAAGTTTGAAAGTATCACAGATCCAAACTCTGCCTCCTGCAATGATCTGGTAAGGAGGATTGAGGGCAGTTGTGTTGTATGAGTCCATGACAGTACACCCAGTGGTCTAACAATACTCTTCTGGACTCAAAGACAGGGGGGTCTTTATTCTGGTGAGTTTAGACAATTCTTTCCTCCAGTAAAACTCTTTGGTGCTGGAATATGTACTAGTCAAGATTCATCAGAGAAAACAGTTGCAGCATAAAATCTGGAGCTATGTAGATGGAGACTTGGGATGATTATGAGTCCTGAAAAGACCCACAAGCTGTTCTTTGCATGAAGAAGGCTCAGAAGAACCAGCAGTGATTTGCATTCTAAGTTCAGAGGCCTGAGCAGCAACAGCACCAAGGTCTGAGAGTCTGGGGGTCAGTGAGGGAGGATGGATGCCCTAGCACATTCAACCTCCTTCAACCATTTCATGCCAATCAGACTCTTGACAGGTCTGACAATACCACCAAGCTGGGGAGGGCCACCTGCCTCACTCAGTCTACTAATTCCAAGGCTAATCTTCTATACAAATACCCTATGACACACCCAGAAGTCACATTTAAACAGCTATGTTGACGCCCTACAGCCAAGCAAGTTGACCCATGAAACTAGCACACAGGACCAGCATGCCAGCCATAGCCTGAATGAAGGAAACATAAAGGCAGGGGAAGATGGCACTCACTCTGTCAGGCAACCAATCTCCTGCCTATGTTATTCCCAGTTCTCCATCCTTCACAGAAGGCCTAGAATTTACTCTGTTGATCCTCTTCTCCTAGGACCTTTGGACTCCATCAAGCGTCTCAGGCTACTCAGCTTGCAGAGGGAAGATTGTGTAAGCCAACTTCCTGGCACTAATTTTAGGTGTTCATAAGCGCAGTGTTTTTCATTCTGGTTTTCTAGGGAATGCTAACGTATCCTGTACCTTTTAAAAAGCTATATATGATAGATGTTACTAGACATCAATGGGCAGGTAGATTAGTGTGAGCTGTTATGGCTAATGTTGTGATAATATGGGTTACAAGGAGGTCAATTCCCTCTAGTATCCTTGCGGTCTTCGCTAATCACACTCTGGGGTAAGAGAGTGGTCTGGCCGGCTATCAGACGTCATTCATGTACTTGTTCATCAAGACACTGTGGTACAAATAAAAACTGAAGAGATAAAAGGGTGTGGGTCTAGTTCAGCAGTTAAGAGCACGTGTTGCTTTTCCAAAAGACTCGAGTTTGGTTCCTGAGTTTGCACAGAGGTCTTTGCTGTGAACAACACTATACAAACTCTGAAATGGTTACTTGTCTTTTCTTGTGTCCAAAACCTCAGAGGGAATATTTTAGAAAACCTGGACAAAAACACCCACCATGATACTTAACTTTATTGCAAAACTTGACATAATTTCATAATTTTTAATCACCTGTGAAGAGAATCTCAATGGGGAATTGTCTAGATCAGTTTGTGGATGTCTGTAGAGTATTGTCTTGATTATGGTAACTGTCTTAGTAACAGTTCTATTGCTGTGAAGAGACACCACAACCAGGCAACTTATAGAAGAAGACATTTTATCAATGACGTGCTTACAGCTTCAGAGGGCTTAGTCCATTATCATCATGGCTATGAGTCTGTGGTGGCAGGCAGACTGGCAGGTATGGTACTGAAGGGGTAACTGATAACATTACATCCTGATGTGCAGCCAGCAGGCAGGGTAAGACACTGGGCCTGTCATGAGCTTTTGAAATCTCAAAAGCCTACCCTAGTGACACATCTTTTCCAACAAGGCTGAGCCTCCTAATCCTAAACAGTTCTACCAACTGGGAACCAAACATTCAAATATATGAGAATATAGGGCCATTCTTATTCAAACTACCACAGTAATTAAATGGAAAGACTCAGCCCACTGTGGGTGATACCACTCCCTAGGTGGGGCTTTCTGGACTGTGTAAGTAAGTGTAGGGAGAACACCAAGCACGAGTAACCACACATTCTCTCTTTCCTGTGGTTATGATGTAACTAGCTGCCACGCGTTCCTGCCTTGACTTCCCCCAATAACAGGCCGTAACATAAGACTGTGACCTGGGGTTCAGGCTACCCACACCCAGCTCCTAACCCCTTATCCACTTGACTATTTCAGAATTGCCAGAGCATGAGCTTTAGTAGCTTCAGATTCTTGATGTCTACTGAGATTCTCTGAATTTTTCTCTGTAGATTCCAGAGTCAGTTTGCTCCTACACCTCCATTCCCACCAGACACTGTGATAGGCATGATGGCTTATGAGCTGCTTACTTGGTGGAACTAAAACTAAAAGACCTCCTATGTGGCTTTATGGCATCAGATTTTAACTCCTCACTTCCCATGGGGAGGGAGAGCAGAATGTAGGTCACTTCTGACTCCCCTCATGCACAGAGTGCTTTACAAGAAGGCCAGCACCTCACAGAGGTTACAGGCACCCTTCTTAACAGCTCTGAGAGGGACACATCAGCATAGAGTCTTCTCTCCCCACGCCTCTGGAAGCTGTAACCCTCCCAACAAAACTCCAATATGCAAAGCAGCTCTGCTCTGACTCTGTGAAGTGTGCCCATGAGTGCAGCTAGTCGGGGCCCAGGGAAGCCAGTAGCACATTTCTGAGGATTCCTGGGTGTTCAGGGTTGTGTCTAACCACACCCTGTATTTGAACCTCAACTTCTTTGTCTGTCTTCCCCACATGAATATTTATGGCTGAGCAGCAAAGCCAGAATGTCAGCCTCCATTCACTGAACTCATCAACAAAGTCTTTGTGGAACTTGACCTAGGAATCGTGTATGGGGAGGAATGAATGCATGCGATTTTGTGAACCACCAGGCTAAAATGGACAAAGTTTAATGTGGGCTCTTATTCTTTTACTGGTGTATTCTTTTAATGGTTTACACAGAACCATTGGGACAGGAATGCCATGGTGAGTTGCTGCAGAATGAAAGGCACACCAAGCTACAGAACTCCACACTACATTACAGGAAGACCCTGAAACTTATAGCAAGTCAGCTCCTGGTCTATGTGACTGGATTCCTTCCAGAAATTCCTACCTGCCCAGGTGGCTTCTCCCCTGCTCATATGACTGGGGATCAACTCCCTCTAGCCACCAGCGCTGGGCATGAGGAACATGCTGAGCTCAGAACACTGTTCAGCCTCAGCAGGCCTGTGCCCAGGCTCCTGTGTGTTCAATGTCGGCACAGCCACCAACACAGCCAGTTTGTGGAGGGATATATAGCATCCAGTTGCTTGTTGCTCTATAGAGCATTAGGTAGATCAATAAACATCCTCTTCCCCTAGTCATGCCATAACATGTGTGAGTCACAGGGCCACGAGGCCCACTACTTTCTCAGGTCTTGCATGCCTAGACAGTGACTCAGAACACTTGGGTCTGAATACCTTCTTCTCAGGAGAAGCCCAAGATCTCTTGATATGGGAACCTCCCAGTGAGGGAGAGCCGTTCCTGTACCACTTCCAAAAAACTGTTGACCTGACCAAATTTCTAGACCTGCCAACTTAATCCATACTGAAATGAGAATACAAGGATAGTAATCCATCCCCTACTAGAATCAGGATGATATGACCAAAAGGTGACATCAAGTAAGACAGACATGTAGGGAGAACCTATCCAATTAACCATTCAGGACAGCCCCGGGTAGGCAATACCCTCTGATGTCTATATACTCAGTAAGGCAGGCAGGAGGTGACACAGAGCACATCACATTACGCAACCCTTGGACTTCACCTCTAGTTGTGATTAAACTAAGATCTTGCTTTGTCCTCAGTGATGACCCAGATGAGTGCAGAGTCACCACAAAGATGTTTGACTGTGGAAGAGGGACACAGGAGTGGCAAGGCCAGAGGCACACATTGTGAGAAAGCCAGCCACAGTGGCCATAAAGATGGTCATAAAGACCCAGGAGCAAAAGAACTGAGGTGGACACTAGAGGCTGCACAGGGTAGATGGGTCTCTCTGGGACCTCAGGACAGAAGGGCACAGGCTTAGTGACAGGTAGCTTTAGCCAATGAAGACCCAGTTCAGACTTCTGACTTCCCAAGTGGTAAAAACATGAATTTGTGCTGTTTCATTTATGGTGATTTGCTATATTAGCAGTAAGGGTTGAGTGTAACCCGTGTCTTAATTTAGCTACCAGGAAGAGGCAAGAGTTTGCTATACAGAAAATACATAAGGTATCCACAATCAAATACAGGTAGTCTCCACTGTTCTCTGAGACCATTTGTGATTCAGAAAAACCTAAAGGTAAAAATGTGTTAAATGTTATCAGGGAAACTGAGGCCCCTTTGGAGTGTTCTTAGTCTCTCACCAATGAAACAGTTGAGAAATGGACTGAGAAGGAAAAGAGAAGGGAGCTTATTTGAGCTTAAGAAAAATATATAGTACAGGGTAAGGCAAATCCCAGCCACCAGGAAGAAATGGAGAAAAAGTCGTGCTCTTTAAGTTAAGCATAGAATAGAAATTGACAACTTATTAAGAAAGGAAAACATACTTCCAAGAATGGAAGTAGCTAGAGCGCTGAGGAAGAGAGCCCAGAGAATCTGGCTATTTGGTCTAATTTGGACTGTAAGATCATTTAAACACCCCACTCCTGTTTGTATTTTGCAGGTTTTGTTTTGAGCTTTGTTAGTTAGATGTTGGTGGGTTTGGGGCAGGGTGGGGTAGAGGGATGGCTGGCTTCCAGTCTTTCCCTGCAAATTGACTTTTTTTCACCTGTCAATCCTGATGTAGCTTTTTAAATTTTCTGCTCTCCTGCTGTATAAATATAAAATCCTTAATAAAGCCAAACAATGAAAGGAGATTTGAAGAAGACAGAAACCTATCCACCTATCTAAAGACTTATCAGTTTTGCACATCTAGCTTTTCAAAAAGAAGTGAGTGGAAGAGTAAAGGCATAGTTCAGCAGTTAAGTCGATTCTCTTGTAAGTGACCCATGTTCAGTTCTCAGTACCAAGATGGCAGCTTAAAACCCTCTGAAACTCTAGTTCCAGGGATCCAGTACCCTCTTCTGGACTCCATGGGCATTTGCACTTATACGTGCAGGCATGCACACGCACATAAACATACACACGCAAATATATATAATTAAAAGTAAAATTAATCTTTTAAAAAAGATTCTTAGCTTTGTCGACGTTTTCTGTACTTTCAGTTCTCTACCTGACTTGTTCCTGTTCTGGTGTTTGTCACACCTTCTCTGCTGACTCCCTCATGAACTCCTACCCCTTCTTCTCTGTCTCTTCCCTTTCTTCATCTTCCTCTTCTTCCCCACTCCTCCATTTCCTCCTCCTCTTCCCTTTCCCCTCCCCATGCTATGCCCTCCTCCTCCTTCCTCTACTCTTCTACTTTCCTTGAAGTCCTAACAATTTAGTTGTGGGAGGTGTTTCTTCTTTTTCAGTGCAACTGTTTACCACTGCAAGTTTCTTCTTTTGGCTGTGTCCCATGAGTTTTCGTAAGCTGTATATTATTTTCATTCAGCGTCAGATATTTTAAAGATTATTTATTTATTTTGCATATGTGAGTATCATGCCTGCATTTATATAAGTACACTGTATGTAGGCCTGGTACCTGGTTTGGCCAGAAGATACCACCAGGTCCCCTGAAACTGAAGTTAGTCATGGTTGTTAACGTCCATGTTTCTGGGAACTGAGCCCAGGTCATTGGCAAAAGTTGCAATTGCTGTTATGCATGGAGCCATCCCTACGGTCCCTGTAGATATTTTAAGATTCTCTGTAGACATCTTTGGCCCAGTGGTTAAGAGTGTTAGTTTCTACATATTTATGAATTTTTCCATTTTCTTGCTATTAATTTCTAGACTCATTCTTCTGTGGCTAGAGAAGTTCTTGATATGATTTCAACTGCCTTAAATTTGTAAAGACTGTTTGGTGACCTAAACCTCAGACAATGTTCCATGTGTACCCAGGAAGAAATGTGTTTGCTTCTGTTGGGTGGACAATTCCACATGTGTCTGTTGGGTGGACCTTTCTGGATGGGTCTTCTGGGTGGACAGTTCTCTGTGTGTGTACTGTGTGAACAATTCTGTGTGTGGGTGTGTGCTGGGTGAATATTTCTGTGTGAGTCTCCTGGCTGTACAATTCCATGTACATTCAATTTTGGGTGGACATTTCCATATGTGTCTTATGTCTGGATAATTCCACATGTGTCTTCTGGCTAGACAGTGTTAGCCTACAGGTGACTCTGCTGTAGGCCCCCATGGACCTCTATGCCCTCAGGGACCCACCAACATCATCACCTGCTGCCACCAAATGTGGGCTGCCAGAATAAAGGACCCCTGCTACCTCAGTTCTCTCTGTGTTACAGATTCTCTCTGTTCCCTCTTTTTCAGTTCCCTTTCTCAGTGTTCTAGGTACCTGCTTTTTCTCCCTCCCTGACTCCCTCACTCTGCCCTCATGGCTCACTCACTGTCTTTAGCCCTTCTCCTTTTTCGTCTCCCTTCCCCTAACAAGCTTCCTTTTACCAGATCTGTTGTGTGGCATAATTTCTCAGGGGACACACCTGGGCATGGACCTACTATGGTACCCCTTCATCACATCATTACAGATCATGATAGACAGTTCTATGTGTGTCTTCTTTGTGATCAGTCCTGTAGGCTGGGTACATTTTTTTTTTTTACAATGTTCTTAGTTCTTGCTGTTTATGGGTTTTCTATCTACATGTAACTGGAAGTGGAGAACTGAAGACCCTGATGTTCATATGTTGATGTCAATTTTTCCTTCCAAGTTTGTCAACATTTGCTTTTATATAGTCAAGTGGTTGGATGTTGGGTGCATATTTATTAAATTGTTATATCTTCATGTGACCCTTTATCATGACAAGAGTACTTTATTTGCCATTAGAATTAGTTTTAAGGTGGTGGCTCCTTAGACTGACATGAAGAAATCTATATCTGCCTTCTCGAAGCTCAGCTATCATTTTCCTTCTTGTTACACTTAAACTACTTATGTCCTTGAGTCTAGAGTGACATTTTTATAGACAGCATACAGTTGGATTTTGTTTCTTTATTTTCTACTCACTCTCTGTCTTTGCACTGGGGAGTTGGATCCATTCAGAGAACATTCTGATAAGGAGAGCTGTTCCTCTAGAATCCCACTGATGGTTTGGTTTGCCCTGTCAGTTTTTTGTTCCTTTTCTTTTCTCTTTTGTGTCTCATTGTTACTCTGAATGTTGGTAAGTCCCCCCCCCCTTTTCTCTGGTTTTTAATACTTAGGTTTTAATTGAACAAACTATTTGATTAGATAGAATCTGCCTTAGCAATGCAAGATAACTTCCTCATCTCAACTCATAAGTGAATTGTGTCCACAAAGCTTTTTTTTTTTCTTCATGCAGAGATAGGAGCTTCACAGTTTCCCCAGGCATGAAGGCCAGGCCACTGTAGTCTGCTCTCACTCTGCCTATAACAATGGAAAAGTGAGTCCTGTTGAGCTCCAACTCCTAGGTACTAGAAAGGCTGAGGCAGAAGGATTGCAAACTCAAATTCTGCCTGGGTTATGGAGCAAGTTAAAAGCCAGCTTATGCAACTTGGTGAAATCTCTCTCTCAAAATAAAAAACAAAACAACACAACAACAACAACAACAAAAAATCAAAAGAGGATTGGGTCAAGCCCAAAGTATATGGATTACCATATGTTCAATCTTTGATGCTGTAGAAACAACCAACAAATAACAAACGGGAAAAGGACCGCCATGAATATGTAGAATAAATATCACTCAGTTCCCAGTTCACAATAAAGTTATTTATAGTTTTAATGCAATCTCAACAATTATCTCAGTGGTATTTTCTGCAGAAATTCACAGCTGATTTTTAAGGCTTGTGTGGGATGCAAGATAATCCTGTGAGCCAAAACAACTGTGAGAAGGAAGAACAAAGTGCCAGGATTTGCCGAAACTGTTGTCAAGACTCGAGCATCTGGGAGATACTGGCATAGAGAGACCTGAATGCACAGCATAGAAGCTGACCCAAGAAATGTTGCCAGGGGAGTTCTCCACAAAGGTACAGAGATAGCTTAATGAGAAAGGATAATATTCCAGCCAATGGTGCTGCAAGGAATCTACAGTTACACACAAAGGACAAGGTTTTCACAGTCCTGACCACAGCCCAGTCCATACCCTATGTAACAATTCACCCAAGGGACAAGACAGCTAAGTGTGATTGCCAAGAGACTCCTTCCAAGCATGACATGGTCATACATTCATTAACTCACTGACGCTGAGTTATCTGCACAAGAAGGAGGCCTTGCAAGCATAGAGGAGGGACCCTCCCTCAGGGTTTACTGGCAGCTAATGGCTGCTGGGGGGTTGGGAGTCATTTTTTTTTTCAGGGGTGTAGCCATTGATAAGTTGCCCAGGCCCCAGTATATAACCTCCCACCCATGCAGATGGAAGCAATCTAATTAAACTCACCCATGCACCCACAGGCAGAGACATGAAAGCAAGAATGGGGAGGATCTGTTGCGAAGTGGAAGGGTTTCAGTGGGAAGGGAGAAGGAGAGAGGGAAATAGGGTATAAAAGAGAAGAATTCATTAAATCCATGTATAAAACCATCAAAGAATGAAAAAAAAAAGAAAATAACAGAAGAATAATAATCTTTTCTAAAACATGACAGCTGCACTTGGCACTCTCCTACTAACACAAAGATTACTTAATAAGATATTAGAAACTTCAACTCTGGAAATTTTCTAAATTGATAAATGACATAATTGAAGTTGAGCCATTTTCTCCTAAACTACAGACAGAAACAAAAAGTCAGTCCATGGCCTGGAAGGAAAATAACTGGAGCCACGTCTGAAGGAGACTGTTTGCAAAGGATGCTCGGGGCTTCCTGAGCAGACCTGAGCTGAAGAAGCCAGGCACGTGGCCCATAAGCATGAGAAAAGATGCTCCTTGTCATTTGGCTCCAGGAGAAATGCAAATTAAAGCCTCAGTGACAGCGTTCTTCACACCTGTTAGGCTGGAGTCTTTGGAATGTGTGCACATTTGCTGCTTGGAAGGCAGACAGTGGAGGGCCGCACTGGAAAACTGCTTGCTGGCTTTTGATAAAGCTCCATGTGGCAAGCCCCAGATGACTTGGTGATTCAGTTCCTAGGTGTTTATCCAAGAGAACAGAAAGATACCCTACAAAAACCTGCAAATGAATATTCATTCATCTTTATCCAGAATAAGTAGCGTCTGTAAAGAACCTGGTGCCTATGAAATGGAGTGCAAACATGTTGTAGTTTATGTCTACAGGATGAGATGCCAGTCAGCAAGGAGGCAGAACGCAACAAGCAGTGTTTACCAACGCTGCACAACGTGCGTGACTTCATCAGTGTGGGAAGTGAAGCAAGACGGAAAGTCCCAGCAATGCACAACATAATACACGCAGAGAAGCCCCACAGTGCAGATTCCGTGCAAAACAACCCAAGGGACCCCAAGCCACTGTGCTGGAATATAGATCAACACGTTCTAGCCCGGGTCAGTGGCCAAGCCAGGAGCATGAATGATATCTGGGGTAATAGAAAAGTTGAGTATTTTCATCATGTTGAGGATGATAAAATCCACATGTCACACACTTTAAAATTGATGGTTTTTATTGTATATGAGATGTGTTTCAGGAAGGCAAAGCCAGAGTAAGTCAATGGAAAAGGAAACAGGAATGGTGAAATCAGTTGATCAGCATGAGGCGGAGAGGAAGGAAAGGAATGAATGGCTAAGAGCCCCCAGAATGAAGACTCACAGATGTAGCCCTATGTATTCCAGATATCATTTCAAATATGCATGGATGAGAGCAAGATTCGAGCCTTGAGTCTTTAGAGGAGATACAGGTTAAACACAGAGAGTGGTAGGTTACCATAACAAACACACCAGAGAGGAACAGTTGAAGCAGGGGTGGTTGCACTGACAAAGAGTCACTGAAGACAGGCAGTTCTAGAATCAAAAGAATTTTCAAATGAGAAAGAGAGTATGTCACAGGATAGTGATCTTCAATACACATGTAACAAGGAGAAGATGAGCAGAGACGGTCAGACAGACAAGCAGACAGATGACAAGTACACAGACAGACACAAAGACTGACAAATGCTGACAGATAGACAAACAGACAGGTAACAAATAGATGAAAGACAAACATATGACAGACAGACAAGCATACAAAAAAGATGCTGACAGACAGATATCAGATAGACAAAAAAAATGACTAACAGACAGAAAGATTTCAGACAGAAGACATGATGACAGAAATACAAAAGATAGATAGAAGGAGGACAAACAGATCAGCAGAGACATACAGACATCTGTCAGACAGACACCAAAGATATCAGGTAGACAGACAGGTAGCAGATGGGCGAGTCAGCTGGTACCGTTTGATAGCTTCAAATATCAACAGAATTAACAGAAAAAATACTCCCCCCCCACACACACATGGTAGAGGTGTAATTGTCAGTTCTTGGTAATTAGTGGAAGCTTGTGAGAAACATTAACAATTGTGAATCAGGCTCACAGCACCTGCATGCCTGTCCAAGTGGACTGGCATTCACAGAGTAGCACTGCAGAACAAGCCTGATCTCCACAAGCAGATTGCCTAAGCTGGGTGGGACTCAAGCAAGCAGTTCTCAAGGGACTGGGAGTAGAGACCAATAACAACTGTTATGCAAAACACTCACGTGTCCGGAAGTTAATAACCTCCCTGTATGTCACTCACGGGTTTAGGAGGACTGCACAGCCTAACTTTGGTGGCAAATGTGTGGGTTTCACCTTTAGACTGAAGCATTAAAAAAAAAAATACATGAATTTCGGGAAGAAACAGAAGTAAAAAGCAAGAAAGAAAAAAGGAGAAAACTGTGAACCAGGAAACAGCAGGAAAATGAGTAGAGCGAGGTGGTGACTAGAAAGGTGAGCACAGTTGACCGCTAAGAAGCTGAAACACACCTGTTGCTTTCCATGGAAACAGAAAGATGGTCCTAGTAAGTATAAGCAGGATGGAGGCTACAGTTTCACGATTCGGCTGAGGCAGAAGGACAGCGCGTGCGGCTAATACAGGAAATGGGCATTCTAGGAGGAAAGTGTCTGTATACACTTTCAGAAAATTTGCTTTATTAGAGACGTCTATTACACATTTTAAAATAAATCAATATTAGGCTGGGATAGATGCCTCACTCAAACCCTCCTAAGAGAAGCCTCTTCTTGTAGCAGATGGACATTGGCAATACAACAAAAACAAAACAAAGCAAACAAATGAAAACAGAGAAAGCCCACAACTGGACCAGTGAGAGACTTTGGAGCACTCAGTCCTATATGGGATGTCTTCATCAAACCTCTTTCCTCAAGGCTGAGGTCTGTGCAGAAGAGAAAATAAGATTTTAAGAGCCAGAGGATGAAAACAGTGGGGAGGGTCATGGTCTCAGTGCCCATTCAGACTCTGAAGTCTGTTGTCTGGCCTGTGGTGGACAGGAGGCCCCACAGAGGAAGCAAAGCCTGGATTCGTCTCCATCTCCCATGCCTGGGTCCAGATTACTTCCCTGGCCCCGCTGTATCATCACCATGGAAACTGCATTTCCCATGGAAGCACTCATCCTCCTTTGAAACCCCTAGGGAGCATCTCTGGGCGTGGTGGTCCCCAGAACCACTGTCTGATAAGGGTAGTGACAGCAGCACAGACCTCCTGGGGCAGTCTAGAGTTAAATATGACAGTGTGCTTCCTCCAGTCGTGCGGAGGGGACTGAGTCACACTGGAGTCCTAAGCGTTCTTCCTCCATGGAGGGGGCATACGCCACCACAGTCACAATAAAGTGTCATCAAAAATGCAGGAGAAGTGGTCTTCTGACCCTGATACTGGGGTACATAAATACCCATCTTCCCAAGCATGGCAACCATGGCTGCTCTTGTGCTTGGAAGTAAGGAAGAGGATCTTTGCAGCTCAACACAAGGACTCACAAAGGAGGGACAGGTAGCCAGGCCCAGAATATCTTATGACAAGTAGGGATGATGCTGTCCTGTCCACATGACCCACAAGCAAAAGGAGGCTCCTGGAGTTAGATCTCAACTCGGAGTTTCAGATACTCACTGTCGTCTTAATGATGTAAGAAGCTCCATGCTGGTCCCATGCTCCAGCCCCTCCACCTGGCAGAGCACTGAACACAAAGTTCTTGGTGTCCAGGACTCATGTCTCTTTCCTGCCCTTTCAGGGTACCTGTGCTTAGAGATAAATGCCTATCCTCTGAGGAAGCCATGAGAAGCTTCCAGGGGTTTCTAAGGGCCAGAGAGAACTGGCATCTGACACAGATAATGGATAGGAGCTCAGGGATAGCCAAGATCTTAGGGCTCAGGTTGGGGGCAAGCTTGAGAGACAGGGGCCCAGCATCTGATATGGAAGGCAGGATGTTCTGATGTAGGAGACAGAGACCTGAGAGGGGTGGTCTTGGCAAGTCTGGTAGGTCTAAGGCTCTCCCTGGGAAGACAGCGCCATATGAGCTCTGAGGACTGTTTCTGGTGTCCCCACAGGAGAGCATGCAGGAGAGAGCCAGCCTCACACAGCCCTGGAATTACCTCTTTACCTAGCACTGGGAACTCATGCTATGTCGGAGAGGCTCACTCAGAGAGCGGGCAGATGGTTCATGGTGGCCAGTGTGGACATGTGTAAACACCGTGTCTTCCCGGCCTGACAGCTACTGACAAACCTGGAGCTGGGCTTGTCGGAGCACTGCAGCCGTGGTGTCAGGGAACGGCTGCATGAGCGCTCTGGCAGATGGTGTCAGCAGGGCTCTGTGCCTTGCAGGATGCCAGAAAACAGGATAAAAGTTGTGAGACCCTGATACAGCCCAGGCCTGTGAGCAATCCTGTCTGGGAGAAGCAGTTAGTGGGTGAATTACTGCCAGAGCCAAACGAATGCTCACCACAGGCCATTGCAGTTTGGGAAGCGCTCAGCCATTGGTGGAGTTATGAGACTCAGACACACTGAGGTTCCTCGGCTCGGCCCGCAGTTCATTCATGTGGTGTGGAGCAGGAACTCAGGCTTAGTCAATATTTCCCCTCCCATAAGAGGTATCAGGACATAGCCACAGCTATGCAGGCCATCTGTTATCCAACAGTTGGTTAACAGAAGGTCTGTGCACTCCTCTCAGGTTTATTGAGAGAGCGCTGAATCTGGTCAGGGTCTGTTTCCTAAGGCCACAGACCTGAGTGCTCCCAGGAAAACTTCTCTGACCACCTTGTGATGGTGGGTTCTTTTCAGTTTGACAGGATCCAGAATCACCTAGGAGACCAGGATCTGCAGGAACCTGAGAGGGATGTGTTTCTTGATTAGGATAACTGAGGTGAGAAGAACCATACCCATCTGCTTCCTGATGGCAGACCACAATGTGGCCAGCTGTCTCAAGATCCAGCTTTCGGTCCTTGCCCATCATGAAGGACTTACACCATCACTTCGAGTCAAAATAGACACTTTTTTAAAGTTGCTTCTGTCAGCAAAGAGGCAAGTGACAGGCCTCCAAAAGTGACAGGGTTCCAGAAGGGAAGGTGGAAATGGGGACACAGTACACATAGAGTAGGGGTTTCTACCTAGCCTCTGCCACATAACTGATGCCTTGATCCCAGCCTTCAATGTCGGCAGCAACTGAGATGTGATGGCATCAGGGCTCAATCCCTGTAGAAGTGTTCTCATAAAGCAGCTGTCCATGGTAACACAAGACTGCCTAGCAGACAGAGGAGAGTCATTTGGTGACTATCCCAAGGGACCAATCGATAGTGCATCATCAAACTGACAGAAAACATCTTAACCTAGGGAAAACCCAGTAGGAGTTTCCTGGGGATTACAGCTAGCAGAGAGCCACATCTGAACTGAGTGGGTGTGAGCCAGAGGATGGAATAGATGTCCTGGAGCAGAGCAGTCAATGCTTGCCTTTCCTTTCTCAGCAGGGGCAGCAGTTGGTGGAGCAGACACGTTGCTGAACCGCCAGGGCAGGTTCATCATCCTGGTTCCTCCCACAGGATGTCCCCTCCCCAGTGCATGTGCTTGAGACTGTGCTACATTGCCCTGACCCCTGATCTCTGAGACACAGGCCTATGTTGTACTAAGTTCCCCAGGAAAAACAGAGAAGACATGGCCACCAGCCCCGACTTCCCCAACCTAGGCTTGCTGGCTGCTTTCTGCTTACACTACAATTATTGGGGGTCACTTGGGGACCCAGGCTGACACAGAGTCACCATCTCTACTGTGACAGCCACCATTCTACAAGAAAAAGGGAGATCTTCTTCACTTTGTTCTGACAGATACTCATCCAGGAGAGGAGCGAGCTTGTCACTTCTCTCAACTGTTGGAACAGAGCCAGGCATGTGGCTCTGCCCAAATAAGACCTGACTGAACAGAGCATGTCTCAGGTTTATAATGACAAAAGTCCTAAGAACAGCAGCCCTCCCAGAAGCTCAAGATGTGGGACGTGAAGACAGCACACATTGAGCCCAGCAGAACCTGAGGCCTCAGCAGGAACTCAGGAGAAGAATCACAAAGCCAAGTCCAAACCCTTTGGAGACAGTCAGAGGGGAAAGCAAAGATTTTAAAAGCAATAATGGCATCCCTGCACACTGAGGCTGGGACACCTGGATCATCTTAGATAATTTTCTAATCTATTAAAATTAAACAAAGCAAAGGGCAAACCTGTCTCAAGTGGTTCCCTGCCACCTGGTAAGGGTGCTCAGCAGAGGCTAAAAGAACACAAGGACTGAAAAAGTGAGTATCTGGAAAGCAGATGCAATCTTAGCTGCCTGAGCTTAAGTGAGAGCAAATTAAGATGGAGAAAAGGCAAAGAGAGAGAAGGGAGCAGAGAAAAGGAGGGAAGGAAAGAGGGAGGAAGGGAGAGACGGGAGAAAGAGAAAGGAGAGAAAGAATGTAAAATTTGAAAGAAAAGAGGGAAGGAAAAGAGGAAGGGTGTGAAGGAACAGAGAGTGAGCCAGGAGGGAGAGGAGGCCTAAAAAAGGAGTAAAAGTTAGAAAGAGAGAGAGAGAGAGGTGAGAAAGGAAAAAAAGGGATGGAGGGAGGGAAAGTAAAGGAGGGAAAGAGAATAGAGAGAAGGAAGAAGGAAATTGGAATAGAAAGAGGGAGGGAAAGGGGAAGGGGAGAGAGGAAGGAAGGGAGGAATAGAAAAGAGAAAGGAGGGATGGATAAAGGGAAGAAGGCAGGGACAGAAGGGTGGAAAGGAAAGAGGGAAGTGGCAAGGAAACATGAGGATCTAAGGAGGGAGGAACAGGAAAGAAAGGAGGAAGATACAAAGGGAGGAAAGTAGGAAAAGACGTGATTGACAGAGGGAGAGAGAAGAGAAAAGAGAGAGAAGAGGGAAGAAAGGCAGGCAGGAAGGGAAGGAGGAAGGGAGGGGTACCAATTCTTTTGAGAAGTT
Organism: Psammomys obesus; assembly: GCF_907164565.1. Taxonomy (NCBI): domain Eukaryota; kingdom Metazoa; phylum Chordata; class Mammalia; order Rodentia; family Muridae; genus Psammomys; species Psammomys obesus. The sequence continues at coordinate 12,324,583 of NW_026596085.1, forward strand.
CTCATGAGGTAGTTGAAAAGTCTAGGGAACAGCTGAGCCCTGCATGGACTGTTGAGGATGGCAGATGCCCCTCAAGTGATCCTTAGGGCCTTGTAAGAAAGAGAAGAGCAGCAGTGGTCTAGAGCTAAGTGACCACAATCCATTCTTATATTCTAGGAGGGCAGACAAAGGCTATGAGGTGCTGGCCTTAGAAGGTGAAACGTTTAGGATATGTGAGAATGCTTTTTCCTTCCTTCCTCCTCTCTTCTTCTTTCTTCCTCTCCCCTTTTCTTCCTCAGAAACCTAATGGGCAACTTAAGTCAGGAAAATTACCTAGAAGCACGATTCTGCCCTGCAGGAGGAAGGATTTAGCAACAAAGCCATCAGGCTGTGCAACTAGCTGCCAGACAGTGGAAATAGTCTAAATGGCCACCAAAAGGGAGGTAGGAAGGAGGTCTCTGCCAAGAAAAAGCCAACATTTCTGAAACACTCCAACACCCTAGCTGTCATTCAGAACTGTGAGGAGGACCCTGCTTGCTGAGTCCCTTTGTAAGCTAATGTTACTGGCCTTGGAACAGGATTTCTGGGCTTCTGACTTGGCCCTCTTTCTGCCATGCAAATTCTCCCATGAGATCACAGAGAGGGACATCAAGGGGCCTGGTAGCTTATGTTCCCAGTGATGGGTTTCACCTATGTTAGGCTTCTCCACATTCCTGGACCCAGAGACCAGTAGATTTTGGTGGTACCCACATGTGGACCTTGAAAGGTAGCAACCATGTCATTCACCCTTGGCCAAAGTCTATGCCACAGGAATGGATTTTTTTGTTAGCTCTGTGTGGAATTGTGAAAATGGCAGCAGTAGAGATTCAGGGAGGGGAGGCACAGGTGTCTGAAGATGGATCTAGCAAAACAGGGAAGACAAGTCACTGTGGGCAGAGGGCTAAGTCACAGGCCAGAGGCGAAGAGGAAGTCACAAAAAGACAGGCCAAAAAGGGCCAAGAGGGATGCCCAGCCCCTGCCAGCATCCATCCACCCAGCCTGAGCAGCTGAGAAAAGAACCCCAACTCTCTTCCCTGTTCAGTCTCCTTTAGTCCTCTCTTCTGTGCAGACACAGGGCCCAGAAGTGCTCTCTCTCTCTCTCTCTCTCTCTCTCTCTCTCTCTCTCTGAGAGCCTCTCACAGATTTCCCTTCACATTGGAGAGTCCTACTCAAGACAGACAGGACACCAACAGGGCTACTGAGGAAGGGATAGAACGGGGAGCATTCTGTGCTTTGGTGTTGGGGCCTGACAGGGTCCTGGTGACATCTCCTGAGCCCTGGTACCCAAAAGCGGAGGCTGTCACCCCTGCTGGTCTGGGGCTGCTCTCTGCTTCTGGTGAGAAGGTGCAGTGACGGCAATATGGAGGAACCACCCAGGTTTTCTGCCTCAGGAATCATGCTGACATGTAAGTACATATCTTGGATATAGGGCACACATGAGAATGTGCATGCCTGTGTGTGTGTGTGTGTGTGTGTGTGTGTGTGTGTGTGTGTGTGTGT